>NC_068937.1:26655760-26820760 GCF_016801865.2 Culex pipiens pallens
GAAAATAAATCATCTCTGATTTTCGCTAGAAAAGAAGCAAGATTTTCTCCCCGATTTAGCTTCACCAAAAAAAACAAGGAAAGTTGGATTAGAGGAATATGATATTGATCTGATTTGAAGACCACGAACAGCTTTGCTCCCTCCCTGCTCCCTCCAGGCATCAGGAGGAAACTTTTAAGTCTAGAGGGGGTGATTGAGATGTTGCTTTTGGTGCTTTTTTAGTTACTTTCAAACAGGGGGGGGGGGAGAATTGTGAAAGGATTAGAAAAGTTATGTACACCTGGAGCTTTGCCGGGCGCAGAGAGTTGGGGTGAAACTTTGTCTTTGTTTTCCAGAAAAAGCGAATCGAATCGAGTTTGATGATGGCGAATAAGCCCAGAAGAGTTGGGTGTTTGATTTGGCTAATGTCTTGTTCAAAGCATGTTTTGTAGAGAATCAGAAAGCAAGAGTTAATGAAGTGAAGCAAAATAAATGCTCGTTTGTATTTCTTTTAAATGATCCGATTTTCGCTTTAGTTTGCCGTTTATGTGTTCGATCAAAGTAATACTTCTCAACTTTTCAGCACTCAAATGATTGCCGTAATAGTCGTTTATGCAACAAGTTGCAAAAAGAAACGGTAAACCGCGTTGGATAAATGTATGACGTGTGCTGAAAAAATCTAATTTTGCAACGAGTTTCTTACAACATTTTTTGCAATTCCGAAAAACGCTTCTAGAATGGAATTTTATGTCAAGCATTCATGTGTTTAGTTAATACATCGTAAAAAAATGAGAAATGCTACTTTTCGATACAAGTGTTGAAAAGTTCAACTTTTCAGCACTCATTACATCGCATCAATTGCTAATACCTCATCAGGATCAACTCGGATCGTGTTGCACCCCTCGGCAAAGTTGTAGGAAATTGATTTTTGAATCAATACTGATTTAAAAAAAAAATCGAAATATTGGTTGCAAAATTAGGCTGGTACGAATATTTTGAAAAGTTTTTGGACCCCCCCCCCTTCAAAATTGGCCCGAAAAATCAGGGGGCAAAAAAAATATTTTTACAATAAACTTCAAAATTTCAATTAAAATTCAAGTGCAACCAGCTGAAATCAAATTAAAATACATTCTCCTGCGTTTAAAATCATTTTTAACATGTTTGGGTTTATTAAAAAATCTTAAGATTTTTTGAATATTTTCGATGCAAAATCTTTTTTTTCGATACAATTTTTGTTTTTGTCAGATCTTAGATTTTTTGAAAACTAATGATTGCAAAACAACTGAACAAGTATAAAATGCATTTTAAAACACTTTTTTCATGTGAAGACTATTGCTTGTTATTTAAATTTTTATATTTTTTTATTTTTTTGCCCCCCCCCCTTGACCTCGGCCAGGGCAGAGGGACAAAAACTTTTTTAAATATTTGCATCGGCCTTAGTGCCTATCATTCACAGCACAAAAAATGATGGTAATATTCATCAAGGAATGGTGACAGATTTTGTGTCGAAAAAAAAGTGTAATATTACATCAGGAATTGATGAAAATTCCTCAGTTTTTGATGAATATTCATCAGGTTCACATTTTTAAACGTTTTTTATGTACTATTACTCAAAAAATAAGGAATTATCAACCAACCAAAATTTTCAACATTCCAAAATTCAACTTTTTTTGCTGTGTTGCCTTCTTTTGAAAAAGAGAAATATTTTTGGAAAGCTTTAAACAATTCACTATATGGGTCATTCCAGGTCAACTGAGTACACTTTTGGACTCGACCTTCACCGATTTGGACCAAACTTGGAGGGAACGTTTATCTATCAATAGTTAACAGAAATCCCAAGTTTGATGCTGATTGGACCATCCCTCTATTTTTGGCACCGCCCTCTTTTTTTGGCGATTTTCTAAAAAACTTTTTTTTCTTTTAATCATAACTTTGCAACTATTTGAGCAAAAGACTTTCTACAGATTGCATTTTATAGAAAATTGTCCAAGGAATTCGATAAAAATAAAATTTTAACCCTTAAATGCCCACTAATATTATATTTTAACGTTTTAAGTATAAAAATTCAGTTTTGACCAATTGCTTATATTTTTATTTGTTTTATTTTATCATCATCGTGTTCCCCGAACAATTTTACATAATAATCAATGTAGACTCCAAACTAAAATGAACTATTGACGAGATACAGCGATTTTACTGAAAAAAGTTTGATTTTGCGCAGCAATCGGAAGTTCATGGTGTACTTTTCAACAAAAAGGAATGAATCTCGCATTATTCGGTTTTTATATGTGAGAAACTTATTTCGGATTTGAATTCATAGGACAGAGTGCAGTGCAAAATCAAACTTTTTTCAGTAAAATCGCTGTATCTCGCCAATAGTTCATTTTAGTTTGATGTCTATATTAATCATTATGTAAAATTGTCCGGGGAACACGATGGCGATAAAATAAAAAAAAAATAAAAATATAATCAATTGGTCAAAACTGAATTTTTATACTTAAAACGTTAAAATATAATGTTAGTGGGCATTTAAGGGTTAACATTTTATTTTTATCAAATTCCTTGGACAATTTTCTATAAAAATGTTATGATTAAAAGAAAAAAAGTTTTTTAGAAAATCGCCAAAAAAGAGGGCGGTGCCAAAAATAGAGGGATGGTCCAATCAGCACCAAACTTGAGATTTCTGTTAACTATCGATAGATAAACGTTCCCTCCAAGTTTGGTCCAAATCGGTGAAGGTCGAGTCCAAAAGTGTACTCAGTTGACCTGGAATAAATATTTTATATATTTTAAACCTAAGGTGTCGTGATAAGGTCCACCCATGTAAAAAAAAAATCCAGGAGCTCTACAAGAGCTCTTCAAGATAGCTACAGCATAGCAATTTGGACCGCGGTAGGATAAAATTCTCTTCAAAACTTCTTCAGGAATTTGGAAGAGTACTTGAAGAGAGTTGTATCCTACCGCGGTCCAAATTGCTATGCTGTAGCTATCTTGAAGAGCTCTTGTAGAACTCCTAGAAAAAAAATGTTACTTGGGCAGTTTGTGACGATACACTTCCTTCCCTTTACTAAGCAATCGAATCCAGAAGGGAAAAGATCACCTGTTGTGTTGGTCCGAGCCGGGATTTGAACCCCGATCTACGAAATCGATCTTTTTTTTGAATTTTAATTTTTGTATTTTTTTATCCGGCTGAAACTTTTTTGGTGCCTTCGGTATGCCCAAAGAAGCCATTTTGCATCATTAGTTTGTCCATATAATTTTCCATACAAATTTGGAAGCTGTCCATACAAAATTGATACCGTAAAACGGGGTGACTTTGATAGCCGGGGTGACTTTGATAGGTTTGCGATTTTTCCGCAAAATGAAGAGTACAATTAAAATACGCAAGGAATGGCTTAGAAACATACTGACCATGGTAGAGAAGTGTTCAAAGTACCTCAAGAAGAACTTTTCATAAAATTTTGACAAGTTTAAAAAGTTAGTTAACTATAGTTAAGAAAATGTTGATAAAAGTCATTATTTTAAACTTCTCAAAGTGTCATGATTTTCTCAATGAACATGATTTTTAATCGGAAAACGGAATGCATTTTCGGATTCTTTGGACAATTTTCCACTAGGATAAGGTTAAAAAAGTTTGTAAATAATAAATAATATGTGTTTTTGAAACACAATTAAAAAAAATCTCCAAATTTATAGGCAATTTCAGTTGAACAAATTTCATGTAAAATGTGAAACTTGTGATTCGTGCTTCGAATTCATGATAAAATGCAATATAAATCGATAATTTTATAAACAAAACTAGTTTTAACAAATTTTAGGCAAAATTCCATCTATTTAAATATTTTACCTAAAGTTTATATGTATTTTTCTAAAAAGCTTATACGCTTAGAAACTAAATATAAACATTGATTTTTTTCTTAAAAACTATATCAGCTACCTTAGTGATGGTACATTTAGCGTACAAATAAAGTTTGAACATCTTAAATATGATTTTAACAAGAAAAACTATGACTATCAAAGTCACCCCGGAATTAAAACTAAGAATTTTTAACGTAACTATTTTTCTAAACATTATTGAAAAAACTTTTTTTCCAAAAAAGTGCATGGACTTTGTGTGGTCTACCCCAGTACATGTTTTAAAAATAATAATCTTGAGAAAAACCTTACCTGTTGGAAAATATTCTAAAAACAAATTGAAATCCTATCAAAGTCACCCCGGTTTACGGTACATGAAAATTCAAAAATTCGAATCTTTTGAAGGAATTTTTCTATCGATTTGGTGTCTTCGGCAAAGTTGTAGGTATGGATATGGAATGCACTGAAAAAAATTTTACACGGTAAAAAAAATGGTGATTTTTAATTTAACTTTTTGTCACTAAAACTTGATTTGCAAAATACTATTTTTATTTTTTTTATTTTTTGATGTGTTTTGGGGGACATAAAATGCCAACTTTTCAGAAATTTCCAGGTTGTGAAAAAAACCTTTGACCGAGTTATAAATTTTCGAATCAACACTAATTTAAAAAAAAAATCGAAATAAAAATTGTGTTTTTTTGCAAATCATGTTTTAGTGACAAAAATTTAAATCAAAAATCACCATTTTTTACCGTGTATCATTTTTTGTCAGTGTAGTCCTTATCCATACCTACAACTTTGCCGAAGACACCAAATCGATCAAAAAATTCCGTCAAAAGATACAGATTTTTGAATTTTCATGCATCATTTTTGTATGGCCAGCTGCCAAATTTGTATGGAAAATTATATGGATAAACTAATGATGCAAAATGGCTTCTTTGGGCATACCGAAGGCACCAAAAAAGTTTCAGTCGGATTAAAAAATACAAAAAAATCGAATGACTGAAATCTCAGAGAATGGCTCTTATGTGTTAAGGCAGTGGTTATCAACCTTTTTCGTTGCATTCCCCCTTGCCTTATATGAAAGACCTTCATTCCCCCCTCCCTCATGTTTAACTATTTTTTGGTAAAATTTAATAAATAACATAATTTTGTATTTAATAATTAATAATTAAAGATTGATGTTTCAAAATCATTAGTAATCGAATCACACAAAAATTTTGAATTTGTGATTGCGAAATAAACTGAACTACCTCAAACTGGGGTCAATCGGGACACATGGGACGAATTGGGACAGCTGTTATAACCATGTTGGATCACAATATTTTGATTTTTCTGGTTGGTTTCGTTTAGAACAGACTCAGGCCAACAAAATGTGTACATCCATTTCCAAATTTACAAGCTTTAAGTGCTCTAAAAACTGCTGTCCCTATTCAGACTGTGGTCCCGATTCACCCCAGAATACGGTACTTTTGTTCTTTTCCATTTGTTTGATTTAATCAAAAATAATTGAAAAAGTTTTGTTTAAAAAAAAAATAGAGACGTAGGGATTTAAAAAAAGCTGATCGCAAAAAGAATTAATTCTTATATCTTTAGGAATAAAAAAAAGTAAAAAAAAGTAATGATAGAAAGAGCACAACAAAAAAAAGCGTATTCAAATTTATGTTTAAGCCTGACAGAGTTCAATCTTATATTAATTATTGAGATGATATTATTTTTTTGATTTTTATTTCAATTGAAGAATTGTTTGTCAACAAAAATTTAAACTTTCAGTTTTAGAACAAGGAATTTTGTTTTATTATTCAGCATAAAGAAAATCAAATCAAATCAAACAGTCACAAACAATATTTCCAATGTATTTTAAAGAGCAGCTGAGATTGAAACGACAGCAAAAACACAAATTATTGAAAATGATCATGATGGACACTAGGGTGGGTACGTTTTTCAAAAAGTTCTCGGATCAAGTTTTAGTATGGTTCCCCTTGTAGGGCATGTTCATAGGGACTTTCATGCCAAATATCAGCTCATTTGGTTGTAAACTGGCTGCGCGCATCACTTTTTGTTCAAACGCTCCTACAGGTCTGGGAAAATCACGCGCCAACTTCTGGTATGGTCAGGCCCCCCCCCCCCCCCCCCCGGTCGAGAAAAAAATATTTTGAGGGAACATCAAATGCCTACTTTTCCAGAAATTTCCAGAACGGGCCGAAAATCTTTGACCGAGTTATGATTTTTGAATCAATACTTATTTAAAAAATCGAAATATTGGTCGCACAAATTTTTCAACTTTATCTTTCGATATGCAATCAAAAAATACTTAAGTGAAATTTTGATAAAGTGTTTTTAAGTTATAGCCATTTTTTGGTAACTTTTTAGAAATAGTCGCAGCTATTATTTTTTTTTAATTTCGAATTTTTCATACACAGAAAAAAAAATCATGGTAATATTACATCTGGGAAGGGTACATCTTTAATGTCAGAAAAAATGTGTAATTTTACCTCTGGAAATATGTAATTTTACCACTTTTCTGGTGTAATGACACTTTTTCAGTCTAAATTGAGGTAAAATTACATCATAAAAGAGGTAATATTCAACCTTCCAATATTACAGCTTCCAAATTTACATTATTTTTTTCTGTGTATTTTAACATTTGAAATCGAATTAATAATTGCTGAGATATCAACATAAGAATGGAAAATGGCAAAAATAAAAAAAAGATAAATTTCGTACAAAATTTCTTAGGCCGTTGCAAATATTTTTCAAAGTTTATGTCGCCCCCACCCCTTCAAAGTTGGCCTGAATAATCAGGGGGCAAAATTTTTTTTTTTCGAAAAACTTCAAAAATTTAATGAAAATTAAAGTTGAATCAACTAAAAACCAGTCAAAATGCATTTTCCCGCGTTTATAATCATATTTAGCATGTTTGAACTCCTTTGAAAACATTTTAAATTTTCATGAAATACCACGAAAAGTTTTTTTTTGTGAAAAAAAAAATCCGTCAATACCTCGATATTTTCAAAACTAATGATTGGAAAGCAACTGTACGCCTGTAAAATGCATTTTTAAACACTGTTTTCATCCAAATGTTAAAACTTAGGCTTGTAATTTAAATTTTTATATTTTTTTGCCCCCCTCCCCTCGACTTCAAAAAATATTTGCAACGGCCTCAATATGCATAAAATGATTTTAAACCTTTTCAAATGTTTTGCTTTTTCATATTCAAAACATCTTGAAAAGCATAACTTATTAAAAAAAAGGACTTAGCCCGTTGCAAATATTTTTAGAAGTTTATGTCCTTCGACTGTTACCAAAGTCAACACCTGTCCAGTTGTTGTTGTCATTTGTTTCCAAAACACCTAAGTATTTACGAAAATTGATTTTTTTGCCAAAAATATAGTTTTTGCGGTGCTGTATTTACATTGGAATTTCATAAAAAATCATTTTTTTTTAATATGATTATCAATGCAGAAAAATGCGTTTTGGATAGTTTTCAGTAGATTTGAACTTAATTTTCATTAAAGTTTGAAGTTTTTAGGATTTTGTTTCCCCGGACAGACGGTAATAACAAAATTAATAATATTTCAATAACAAATCCTGTTAAAATAACAAAAAGTGTTAGTATTTTATCCTGAAGTTCAACTTCAAGAAGAAAAAATAATAACAGTTTCTGATAAAATAACAAAATTTGGTATTGAAGTGATATTATATTGAAAATGTTTAATAACACGCTAATAAGAGGAAATGTTATACATTTCAAAAAATCTCCTAAGGGACCATCCATAAACCACGTGGACACTTTTTTGGGAATCTATTACCCCCCCCCCCCCTTCGTGGACAATTGTCCATACAAAAAAAATCTTTTTTGTATGGATCGTGGACAATCGCCATACCCCCCTCCCCCCCCCTAAAGTGTCCACGTGGTTTATGGATGGTCCCTAATAAAAAAAATTGTTATTCGTTCGGTATACCCGAGCAGACGGAAATAACTTGGGAATAACATTTTTTGTTATTAGAAAATACTAAGCCAATAACATTTGATGTTATTTATAACAAGATTTGTTATTCGACGTTATGAAATTTTTGTTATTGGATTGTTATTGTAATAACAGACTAATAACACTTTTAGTTATTCTTCGAACAAATCTTTGTTATTATTTTTTGTTATTTTAACAACTAATCCGATCATCCCAATAACATTTGGAGATATTCTTCCATAACAAAATATGTTATTCCCATGTTGTTTTTGCTTTCAATCAATATCAGACCAATAACAAATTTTGTTATGATAACATAAACTGTTATTAAACCATTATGCAAAAATGGATTTTTCAAGAAGATTCCATAACATTTTTTGTTATTTTAACAGTATTTGTTATTGAAATGGCATGAATTTAGTTATTACCGTCTGATCGGGTACTGACTTAGAAATAAAATTACAATAAATCGCACAATTGTAATAATAATAATAACAGATTCTGTTATGGGCACTTAGAAACTTTTCCATGGAAAAGTTTCTGGAAAAGTAAAATGGAAAAGTTTCTAAGTGTCCATAACACAATCTGTTATTATTTTTTCTTTTGTTAAATATGTTTAGATCTTTGTGATAATTTTGTCTAATTTCGTCGGGGTCATTATTTTGGCCATGAAATGGGGTCCTTAAGCTAAAATTATTCTGAAAAGTTGAAATTTTGAAAGGGGGGATTTTACTAAAATTGGCTAGAACTATGAAATAATTTTAACCAATTTCATCGGGGTCATTTATTTCACCATGAAATGGGGTTTCAATCTAAAATTAATCCGATAAAATTAACTTTTGAAAGTTCATTTTTTTTTAATTTGTTATATTCCCTAACGGAATAGACTTATTTATTGAGAATTTTTGAAGTGTGAATAACAAAAACTGTTATTATTTTCACAGAGCCAGGAAGTTGGAGCTGACGTTGAAGTTCGAGCTGGAATGAGACCTCGGAGACTGCATCGGATTCAGCAAATTTTCAGCAACTTTTACTTGGAGTCGGAATCTGTGAAGTCGGGTATTTTTGGAGAGCTGAAGTCGGCGTTGACGTCATATCCTGCATCCAGAGTCGGAGTTGTCTCCAAAGTATGGATTCAAAGTCGCTTGAAGGTACCCGACTCTGCAGCCCTGACTAGTACAGAGGAGTTATGGCAACTGCAGGTTTATTTGCAAATTACAAATAAACCAAAACAATAACTTTTTTTTGATATGGAGACATACCAGTTCAATAACAGTTTTTGTTATTATACTGCTCCACCTCTCCGCACAAAATAACAAATCTTGTTATTCCTTCATGATTCCTCCTGTGTTATTGGTTTGTTATTGCAATAACAACATAATAACAGTTTAAGTTATTCTTCGAACAAAACTTTGTTATTGATTTTTGTTATTTTAACAAATAATCCGATCATCCCAATAACATATTTCGATCTTCTCACAATATCGAAAACTTACCTTTCCAAATTATTTCCGTCTGCTCGGGTTGCCCCTGAATTTTGAAGGGGGAGCGACATAAATTTTGAAAAATATGTGCAACGGTCTTAAGTTTTATTTATTTATATTTTTTCACAGAATTTCTAGCTGACGATCGATTAAATTGTGGATAACATAATTTTCATTGACTTAATTGAAATGCATTCAACGAACGAACGAATTTAATCGATCTGGTATTGTTTGCAAAATTTTTACCCCTTCCACTGCCACCCTGCACTTGCGAATGGTAACATTGCTCAAAACCCTCCCACCCGACGAATGACGCCCACTGCGGAAAACTATTGCCATTCAAATTCAGTTGGTCAGTTGGTTGTTTGAACTTTCCTATTCCGCTGCAGCAATTGCATGCCTAATTGAATTCGGTCCCAGCACAGTTTACCCTGGCCACAAATTGGCCTCGCTTCCTTTCGCTTTCGGAAGGCCAAAAGAGGAACCAAGAAGTTGCTTTGACGGTCAATTGCAGCTTAATCAAAACCAACCCCTGGCCAGAGAGAGGTCATTAGTATGTAAGTCGATGTTTTTGTCGAAAGGGGAAGGGGAGGTTGTTTCAAGTGTTGAATCGTTTCCACCCACACGGTTGTGATTGGGTCAAGTTGCAAGTTATTGTACGGTTCTCATTTTGAGTGCAGAAGTCGTTAACAAATTGGCACATTCTCCCTACCCTGGTAACAGATGCCAAATTATTTTGACCACCGGAAGAGAAACTGAGACTGAAACGAGAATGAGAGGGCAAAACGTGCAGACTTTTCACAGATGTGAAAACATGCACCAAGTTCTGGTGCTCGAAAATTGGGGATTCCTTGGAAAATCCTACAATGCCACACATACCAGCAAAGAGGGAAATTCAGTGGAATGTTATTTTAGAAAGGCAGGATTTTTCCGGAACGAAAATCTGATCGAAAGAAAAAAGTCTCTGAATCTGACACTGACACTGACACTGACACTGACACTGACTCTGACTCTGACTCTGACTTTGACTCTGACTCTGACTCTGACTCTGACTCTGACTCTGACTTTGACTCTGACACTGACACTGACTCTGACTCTGACTCTGACTCTGACTCTGACTCTAACTCTGACTCTGACTCTGACTCTGACTCTGACTCTGACACTGACTCTGACTCTGACTCTGACTCTGACTCTGACTCTGACTCTGACTCTGATTCTGATTCTGATTCTGACTCTGACTCTGACTCTGACTCTGACTCTGACTCTGACTCTGACTCTGACTTTGACTCTGACTCTGACTCTGACTCTGACTCTGACTCTGACTCTGACTTTGACTCTGACACTGACACTGACACTGACTCTGACTCTGACTCTGACTCTGACTCTGACTCTGACTCTGACTCTGACTCTGACTCTGACTCTGACTCTGACTCTGACTCTGACTCTGACTCTGACTCTGACTCTGACTCTGACTCTGACTCTGACTCTGACTCTGACTCTGACTCTGACTCTGACTCTGACTCTGACTCTGACTCTGTCTTCGATTAAAAAAGAATTTGAAAAAAGCAAAAGTCTGTTATAAAAAGATTCTCCCACATCCCCCTGGATCATCATCGTCGCTTAATATAGAATTCATGATTTTCCTAACCCCCCCCATCGCAACCTCACCTGAGGAATACATTCCTCTTTCCCCACCAAGCTACAAAGTGACTAAGCCTGGGTTGTCGGGTTTTGTTGGTTCCGGACAGATTTCCTCTCCCAAGATTCTCCCCCCCCCCAAATTTCCACCACAATCGCTTCCGCCTTCTGCCAGTTAATTTTGATGATCTTCATCGCCGGAAAGGTTATGGAAATTATTTTTAGATGAAGCTCACCCACCTCCTGTTTTACGGGGAAAATCTGGAAGGAAAAGTCGGACAAAATCACGAGATGAATGGCGCTTCTTGTTTGCATGATGAGATTTTATCTTCGTTTTTTTCTAGGTTCACGATGAGAAAGCCCTGGCGTTGATGACGGGGGAAGATTTTGGGGACTCGTTGCTTTCCAAAGTTCCTGCCACCTTCAATAAGCTTATTATCAATATCAGTGGAAAATTGCTTTATTCTGAGGCGGATGAACATCAACAAGAGGAGGAATGGTTTGTAATTAAGTGAAAGTTTGCAAATTCTCATTTGTTTTCTCTCCTAGGGGGAAACGAGGGAAGTTCATCAAGTTGGGATTTCATGGACCAGTACTCGATGAAATTTTGGAAGGTAATTTTGTTCGACTAGCTGGAGAGATAAAAAGGTTACGACTTCACAGTCGTTAAAATATTTAAAGTTGCAGAACTTAAGTTGGAAATTTTTGAAAACGTCGGAGATTTCCCAAAACTTGGTTTATGGATGGTACCTTATTACAGATACGTAAAGTACATTAAATTTCCTGTGAAATAGAATTTGCTGAAACAATTACAGTTGAGTTACAAAAAACAAAAGAATTTTAAAACTGTTTGTGCATTTTTTTCGTATGAAAATACGTTTGACAATAAATTCCCAAACCATCACTATTATAGGCTGCAAATTATTGGAAAACACAAGGTAATATTTTTTCGAATGTTTTAAAATATCACTAGATTTCGACTAATCTAATCTAATCTAATCTAATCTAATCTAATCTAATCTAATCTAATCTAATCTAATCTAATCTAATCTAATCTAATCTAATCTAATCTAATCTAATCTAATCTAATCTAATCTAATCTAATCTAATCTAATCTAATCTAATCTAATCTAATCTAATCTAATCTAATCTAATCTAATCTAATCTAATCTAATCTAATCTAATCTAATCTAATCTAATCTAATCTAATCTAATCTAATCTAATCTAATCTAATCTAATCTAATCTAATCTAATCTAATCTAATCTAATCTAATCTAATCTAATCTAATCTAATCTAATCTAATCTAATCTAATCTAATCTAATCTAATCTAATCTAATCTAATCTAATCTAATCTAATCTAATCTAATCTAATCTAATCTAATCTAATCTAATCTAATCTAATCTAATCTAATCTAATCTAATCTAATCTAATCTAATCTAATCTAATCTAATCTAATCTAATCTAATCTAATCTAATCTAATCTAATCTAATCTAATCTAATCTTAATCTAATCTAATCTAATCTAATCTAATCTAATCTAATCTAATCTAATCTAATCTAATCTAATCTAATCTAATCTAATCTAATCTAATCTAATCTAATCTAATCTAATCTAATCTAATCTAATCTAATCTAATCTAATCTAATCTAATCTAATCTAATCTAATCTAATCTAATCTAATCTAATCTAATCTAATCTAATCTAATCTAATCTAATCTAATCTAATCTAATCTAATCTAATCTAATCTGATCTAATCTAATCTAATCTAATCTAATCTAATCTAATCTAATCTAATCTAATCTAATCTAATCTAATCTAATCTAATCTCATCAAATCTAATCTAATCTAATCTAATCTAATCTAATCTAATCTAATCTAATCTAATCTAATCTAATCTAATCTAATCTAATCTAATCTAATCTAATCTAATCTAATCTAATCTAATCTAATCTAATCTAATCTAATCTAATCTAATCTAATCTAATTTAATCTAATCTAATCTAATCTAATCTAATCTAATGTTTTGTAAATTTTACAATTCGCATCTAAGTTACAATAAACTGCGTTAAATCAATTTTATTTAATTACAATTATTTTTCCAGAGTGTGTTTTTTTCAAGGTCATGTTTGATTTTTTAAGCGATTTAAACGATTGCCGGGGTGGATTGCATTTTTTTTAATATAATATTATTGTATTCTCAAAATTTCAAAATTTTGCATTGCAAAGATTAGTTTTCTTTTGTTTAAATGTAATAAAAAAAATCATCTCCATACATGAACGTGAGATAATGGAGCCAAATCCCACAATGCATAACCTAATTTGCCACAAACAAAAGGGTTTAAATCGTGCATCCTGTCCTACCAAGGTTGCACTGAATAAAACGTCCAAAACAAAGACCTTCACGTCAAGCCGAGGGAGAAACCGTCCGTTCCATAGAGTTTGTTGTTTACTGGTTTCAAAATGCTAACGCCTAGATCTCGTCCCCGAAAAACCGCCCCTCATTCACAATCCCATTGTGGACCACCTTCAGGCTGTAAGCCTGAAAGGCCATAACTTTCTCGTTTCTCCGCCGAGGGGCTGAGACTGACCGTTGAAGGGTCAGGCTGGAGGACTGTGTCTACAAAGCGAAAACGACGTCGGCAAAGTAAGTCTCGCTCCGTAATGGAAAGGGCAGGCCAGTTTTGTCTCAATTTAACGTGCTTCTTTCTTTGCTGGCACATTTTTGGGACAAGTTGTTGCTTTAGGGTGGTACAGAGTTTTAAAAAATACAGTTTTAACCACTACCCAATAAAAAAGATGTTAGAATAAAAACAACTTATTTTAAACTAATAAGGATTAAAGCAAACTTTTCAGATCACAGAACCACCCTAACAAATGGTCAGTAAGCTTTCAACTTTGCTCGGCCCTCGCAAAACTCACGAGCGGCCGAGGCAGTTAACAAAGTTGTCGAGCTTTTCCTAGGATCTGTGGGCCTTTCCCAAATTGTGATTCTACCAACACAGCTGAGGCTAGACGAAGAAATAGAGGTTGAGAGGGGGGTAATGTGTCTTGTTTCTGGTCTGCCGAACCCGCCGAATTTTCGGGGTGGTCTATTGTCGTCATTATTTTCTTCCTCTTGCTACTCCTAATGGTGAAAACAAGGACGAATTTGGGGCGGGAATTTTTGAACTTTGAACACGACCGACAACAAAACCATCAGTCGAGTTTTGTCGAGTTCACATCACACACGTACGCAGGGAGAAAGTTTGGGGAGGGAAAATCTCACAATTGTGTCTGTGTTACTTTTGGGGAATGGTAAAGATCAGTTTGGTCTATTTTTCACTGAACCGCACACCACAATTCTGTACGTGTGCGAGTGTGGGAAACAAACTTACAAAACCCAGAACACAATGAATTATTTAAACAAAGTTGGCACTTTGCTTCTAAGCTACAGAGAAATGTACACCAGCGATGAGGAACTCAACGGAATGCCCTGCATTGACATAATTATTGTGTCTAGTACCACTAGTCATTAGCAAAGAAAATTGGTTCAGAATAATAAAATCAATGGAATGAAAAAAGTAACTTAAATGTTGCAAAATTTAATCGTTTTGATAAGTTTTGATTTCAAAATACTTCAAGTAGAACGTTTCTGAAAACTGTTCCAAATTTCAGACATTTTGGTCAAGTTAAGTAATAAAGAAAATTAAAAAAAGCTCGATTTTTCTCTGCGTGGGAAAGAGTAAAATATTATTTTTAATATGTGAAGATCTTCATGAATTCAGTTTAGACTTGAATTAAAAAAGATGCGATTATTGTTTTTTTTTTATGTCCTGGTCCTCAATTATTGAGAAGCACATCTTTCAAGGAGTTTTTTTTAAATATATTCCAGTAATACAGTGACAAAATATGTTAAAAAAAACTCAAATAAAAACCAGACGTGCATCGGTATTCAATAGAACATTTCAGATATTCTATGGGAATGGTTTAGTCATGGCACCAACACAAGTAAATTTGTGAAGAGGTCTAACATAACCATGAAAAATTGTGTCCAGACATTTGTTTCAATGTTCCATCCCAGGGGGTCCCGGTCCCGGCTCTTAGCCCAATTATTTCCAAAAAACCAGCAATCGAAAGTAATGGTGGTGTGTCCCCACGCTTCTCCCAACAGAACTTCAACGAATCATCTCTGCGGTAAACTTTACGCAGTAGGTCTGGCCACTATAACGTTTGTCATGTTTCAATGCATTCAGATGCAATGGCGCACTGCAGATGTTAATAAATGACAAGACGAAAACTAGGCGTAATTAAACCTAAGGCTTCCTCCAGGATCCCTTCGGAAGGTTGGTTGCGCTAGGATTTGCATTAGAATTAGCATTAGGATTAGCATTAGCATTTGGAGGACGCCCCACCACCCTTCCGCTCATCCCACTGTTTGGTGTGGTTGTATAAGACCCTCATCCGGAACAATATTCCAACACGGGAGATACCATGTCTTCATCTTTTGATGAGTGTGTAATACAACCCAGGGCATAAGAGGGTCCTGGCCGGGTCCAAGCTATCCTCAGGGATTGGGAAGGATCGTTAGTAAACAGCTATCTAAAGTGCGCAAGGAACCCTACGTCAACTTAGTGACTAGCATTTTTGCTTATCTATCCAAAGGACGGGGGTTCGAACCCCGCCTCTAGCGACTTTGATTTTTCATTCATATTCAGCATTTCAAGTATTTCTATGTCCTTAACTTTCTCGATGGGAGCAGATGGGAATCGAACCCAGAACCATTCGCTTACAAAGCGAACACTGTAACCATTCAGCCACAGCTGCTCCGGTTGGCTGCGCTAGGATTTGATTGGATTAAATTAGATTAGATTAGATTAGATTAGATTAGATTAGATTAGATTAGATTAGATTAGATTAGATTAGATTAGATTAGATTAGATTAGATTAGATTAGATTAGATTAGATTAGATTAGATTAGATTAGATTAGATTAGATTAGATTAGATTAGATTAGATTAGATTAGATTAGATTAGATTAGATTAGATTAGATTATATTAGATTAGATTAGATTAGATTAGATTAGATTAGATTAGATTAGATTAGATTAGATTAGATTAGATTAGATTAGATTAGATTAGATTAGATTAGATTAGATTAGATTAGATTAGATTAGATTAGATTAGATAAGATTAGATTAGATTAGATTAGATTAGATTAGATTAGATTAGATTAGATTAGATTAGATTAGATTAGATTAGATTAGATTAGATTAGATTAGATTAGATTAGATTAGATTAGATTAGATTAGATTAGATTAGATTAGATTAGATTAGATTAGATTAGATTAGATTAGATTAGATTAGATTAGATTAGATTAGATTAGATTAGATTAGATTAGATTAGATTAGATTAGATTAGATTAGATTAGATTAGATTAGATTAGATTAGATTATATTAGATTAGATTAGATTAGATTAGATTAGATTAGATTAGATTAGATTAGATTAGATTAGATTAGATTAGATTAGATTAGATTAGATTAGATTAGATTAGATTAGATTAGATTAGATTAGATTAGATTAGATTAGATTAGATTAGATTAGATTAGTTTAGATTAGATTAGATTAGATTAGATTAGATTAGATTAGATTAGATTAGATTAGATTAGATTAGATTAGATTAGATTAGATTAGATTAGATTAGATTAGATTAGATTAGATTAGATTAGATTAGATTAGATTAGATTAGATTAGATTAGATTAGATTAGATTAAATTAGATTAGATAAGATTAGATTAGATTAAGTTAAAAAAATATTCAATTAAATAAAAAAAAATGCAACATTTCACTTCGTTTGATAGCCTCATTGCAAATAATAAAAATTAGAGTATTTTCGAGTATTTCAGTGAAATTTGAGAAATTCACAAAAAAAATCGTACGAGGTGAAAATTTATTCATTTTATTCTTCTTTCGATTTCCATATTGCAAATCATGAAAGTTTGAGTACTTTCGTCAAAAAAGGTATTTTGTAAAAATTTAAGTATTTTACAAAAAAAAAAAACTTTTAAAGTGCAAATGCATACAAAATAATGATCCGATTGATCCCATGTATCATGAAAATGAAAAGTTATTTTGAACAAGCTAATTACATTGCTCATAATTCAAACATAACATTTTTTCAGTGTAGTAAAGTAACCTGGATAATAAATTAGCTTATATCTGTAAGCCCATACATCCAATTGAAATGTGGTCAAAAACAAACTTATGGGAAATTGGACGAGCTTTTCGGTAAAAATATTTTCGAAACAGAAAAATCAAGTCCGTCATATAGAAATTGCCAAAAACCATCAAAAAACCTATTTTTTCAACATTTTTATTTTTAAAACCGCTGTAACTTCACAAGGATTGGACTTAGGACAATGGTCAATAAGGAGACTTTTATGTAAAATTGTCTGGAGAATCGACTCTCGAATTCGTTTTTTGAAAATTTTGACGTTTAGAGCACTTTTCGAAAAAACAGTTTCAGTAAATGATTTTTATATTTTTTTAGGTGAGTTGCTCCATCTTGCATTTTTCGTGAGTCTTTTTGTAACATCTTAGGCTATTTTCACAAAAATTTTGAACGAAAAAAAATCGTGGGCTCACCTTCAAATTTGACTTTTAAACTTAAAAATCAAAAATTCTCATAAAAGTGGAATGTATTTTTCTTTCAGTGTATTTTTTTCGGAAAGCCCGCCAAATTTCCTACAAGTTTGTCTTTGACCACTTTTTGATACGATGCAACGGCTTCGAGATACAGCAATATTTAAATTACGAAATACAAAAATATTGAAAACACGTACGCCCTTCTAAAATGTCATTATCGAGTGTTACTGGCTCCATATACACAAAAATGGCTTATATATGCCTAGGATAACATGTCTACAAAGTTTCATTGAAATCGGAGAGGGTCGAGAAAAAAGTACCTAAAAAATTCCTGTTTTGGGCTGGAATTGCTCTGAAGTTTCCTCCCCCATTTTCCTCACATTCATTTTTCAATTAAAGTGAAAAATGTTAAAGTCCAGGAAACCACAAAAAAGAACGATCCTAACTCTCTTAACCTCTGCAATTAAGGTCACAGCGAAAGAGAGAGAGAGAAAGTGAAAAAAGTTTGTCCGAAAAATAAACTTTGACCACATTTTATCCTAGCTTCATCCTTCCTGGCCTTAAGGGCAAACTTTATTAGCGGAAAAGAGAGGGTTCAGCCCAAGTTACACTTCTTTTGGGGGGAGTTAAAACTTTCCCGAGCTTAAGTGTTGAGTAACGTAAAGCGATATCACGCCCCATTTTGTATGTGTGCTGTGTGGATGTGTGCAGTAATTTCAATTTACTGATGGGGAACGGCAGCAGCCTCAGTCTGTTACGTTGCAGCTATTTCTGCAGAACAAAAAAGTTTTCGGGCAACATTGGGGGAAAACTTTCGGCCGCTGGCATTTTGCCTGTGTAACTTTCGAGAAAGGTTTCAGCTTACTTTTGAGCTGCACACGATGAGGTGAAATGGGAGATTAGCAGGAAATTGATGGTTGGAAATAGAGTGTTTTTTTTTTTAAATAAATTGAAAAAAAGTATTCAAAGCAAGTTTGGATAAAAAAAACTTCTCTCAATTTAATTCAGAGTTGCAAATTTACTTTTTTCGTTTCCAAAGAAGCTGAACAAATGTTTCAAAAAAGGATCCAAAAAAATGGAGTACAAAACCCCGTTTCCCAGCCCCATGTGCACGCCAAACAGAGTCGCGCTTGAACAAATAGACAAGCCGATTGGCCAACCTCCTCGGAAAGTCAAATTTAATCAAGTTGAAAAGTTTCGAACCCAGCCAAGTTTGGACTCGAGGCCTTTCTTCCTTACAAATTTAGGGTAAACTGTTGCATTATGGAGCAGCTTCTTTAAGGCAAAATTTATTGCCTCAGATGTCGAGATTAAGAGGGCCTTTTTTGGAACCTCGAAACGAGCACCGAAAGTTCCGCAGTGGAGTGGGGGGACATAATTCAATGATCCGCAACGCTGGCCACGGCCAGACTTTGTCATGTTTAACTTGGCGTCGGACGTTGATTTCTCCTGACTGGGAAAGGCTGTTCTGGTTCACGAGTTTATGCGCTCGTTTGCCGGTTGGTTTGGTTTTTTTCTTGGAGACATTTAGATGGGATACACAGAAAAAAATCAATTCTCGTAATCGTGAATTAAGTTCACGAATGTGAGAACCACGAAGGAATTTATTCATGAGTATGGTGCATTTGCACTATACACGTGAATATATTCCTTCGTGGTTCTCGCATTTGTGAATTTAATTCACGATTTCGAGAATTGGTTTTTTTCAGTGTAGGACGTAAGTTTGTTTTAAAAGATTTGATTTTTGTTATGAAATACAGTCCAGGTTCGATTTTTAGATACCCCAATAAAGTCCTAAAACTATGTAAATTTTTATGTACAATGGTAAAAAACACGATTTCAAAACCATTTCTGATTTCTGATTTCATTTCAATGCAAACAAATAAATTGACAGGACAACATGTTTTCCATGGATCAACTATGGTCCCCTTGGAATGAACTGTCAAGTAGAACCTTTACTGTCAAGAAGGCCCGAGAAGTTATTTTTTTTAAATGATTTTACAATCAATTTTAGTTCTATTGTACTCAGATAAATAATCCTTATCGTTGTGAACAATAGTATCATAAATTCAAGCTTATTTTGGGACCCAATAATTAGAAATTTTGTCTGAAGTTTCGTTTCATAATTTCAAATTCATCAAGATGTCTTGATGTTTGCAAATCTTGGAGGGTGTCGAAAGGACATAGATCGAAATCGTCTTTTTTTAAATCTAGTGTATATAATGCAGGGCTGCGGAGTCGGGTCATATTTCAAACGACTCCGACTCCGACTCCGACTCCGACTCCGGCTTTCTCAGATTAGCCGACTCCGACTCCGACTCCGGCTCCGGTTTTTAACAAATGGTTGGCTCCGACTCCGACTCCGACTCCGGCCTAACAAATCTAGCCGACTTCAACTCCAACTCCGACTCCAGCTTTCAACAAATGGTTGGCTCCAACTCCGACTCCGACTCCACGTATTTTTAAATGTTTCAAAAGTTAGTTAACTATTATTAGTTAGTTATTTTTACAACATTGATAAATAGGATTATTTAAATACTTTCTAAGCGTCATGTTTTCTCAAGAAAAATAAGTAAAGTAAAGTAAATAAACGGAAAAAAGTTTCTAGTTTACATGTTTTATACGTTATGGAAACAGAAATCAAAAAATATCTTCAGTTTTAGAGGCATTTTGAGAAGAACAGTTTTGTAAGTAAATTTGGATTTATTTGCTTAACCTCAAATTTGAAAATATTTTTTTCAAGGCTGATAAATTTAAATATTAAATTGTTATTTGAATGAATAACTAAAAGAAACCTGGCCTTAATGATCTATTGAACATTAAAATTCAATTTGCTCACTTTCAGGCTGACATTTGTAAGAAGCTTAGAGATAGGCACCTTGTTTTTTAAATGACAATTTTAAACGAAACATTTTTTTTTGTTTTTTTTTTAAGACGTGCATGGACATCACGCCATGGCTGAAGGGGATTATAATTGCAAATCAATGTATCTAAACAATTTCTTCGTGGAAAGGACGCTTAAAATGTCATTTTCAAATATCGGTGCCATGAAAAATAGTGTACCTGGAAATTTTTAATTTATTTTATTTTAAAATTTTATATACTTTCAAAAGGAGGCGCACGATACTTCGTGAATCTTCACCTAAAACGAAGCTTTATGAATGATCTTGCGCCTCCATCAGAATATACATATGAAAGAATTTAAAATATTATAAAAAACAAATATCCACAAGTAACATATTTTCTAGGTCACAAGTATTCCATTTTTTAAGGTACATTGATTTGCAATGATAATCACCTTCTGTTATATTGGCGTGGGATATACAGTATGAGGAATTTCGTACCAGTTGATAATTTGTTGATTTATTTTTTTTATAATATTTGAAAAATAAATTAAAATCCTATATTTTGTTCTATACATTTTTTTATTTGTTCATTTTTGTACTGAATTCTTGAGATTTGTTCAACGATAATTTGCATCGATATCAAACTAGTTTAGCTAATATCAACATCAATATCAACAATCAATGATTATTTCAAAATTAGTTGCAACTTCTTTTGATATTTTTTGTTAGTTTCAATTATTTTCTTGTACTCAATTATAAACAAAATGCGCATGTTATGATACTACATACTTGGAAAAGAGGTTATCATTTAGTGATTATAGTGTAATAACACAATTAGAGCTTTCCAATCACATTAAAAAGCTTCAAAAACATAATTGCATCTGGTAAATCAATTAAAAATATAATATGTTTTGTAAATTAAGCTGTTATATAGGATAACTGAACAATAAAAAAAACATATATTTTTTGTTGAATTTAAGATAACTCCGACTCCGACTCCGACTGCAGGTTATCAGAAATCTTCGGCTCCGACCCTAACTCCGACTCCAGCTCTTAAAATTTAGCCGACTCCGGCTCCGACTCCGACTCCAGCTGCTCGAGTTTTGACGACTCCGACTCCGACTCCAGGTCCCCAAAAAGACCCGACTCCACCGACTCCGACTCCGGCTCCGACTCCGATTACATATCCCTGATATAATGTCATAATTACTATAAACATTTTCATAGACCTTTTCATGTTTGAAAGAATGGAAAAAAATCGTTTATAAATATTTAAACAGGAAAGAAGAAAAGGATTGAATGAATATAATATTCACAAGTTAAACAATATTTGAAGGCAGTCTTATTCTCATAAAACATAAATAATTGCTTATTTGAAAAAGAATGGACCTTTCGACCTTTTGTCCTTTCATTATTTCGATGTATTCAGTGTTGGATATATTTTTCTCAAGCATTTTTAGCATCAAACATAAAAAAGATATTTAAGTATCATCTAAGTACTCTCAACATTAGAAACGAATGTCAAACCTGGAATCTTTTCCATTTAAAAAGTTTTTTTCAAATACATTTTCTCTTTTTTTCCCTATTCCTAACTATTAACTATCTCTTCGATAAAAGAAAGACAACATCGAACTTTAAAAAAAATCATCAATAAAATAATCGAGGAAATCATGAATCTATTTAAAGAAAAACATATATTTAAAAACGACAGACATTTTTAATTTGAAGACCCCGTGGTTAACAAAAGATTCCTTAGCTTGCATCAACAAAGATTTTTTATGCGTAAAAATATTAATTTCTGAAAACGTTACGTCATTTTTGAATGGCCTCAAAGTGTTTTGATAGCTAAAATCTATTATGAAGTCAGTGAGGCTTTATGTGTAAATCCACCGAAAGCTTCAGACACTCAAATATAATTGTTTTTTTTTTAATGTTTTGCCAAAAATTGGAAATTATTATTGTCAACTAAGAATTTTTATTTTTACTTAAGTAAATCTGAGTCGTTTTGTTAAACTGATGATTTTGGTGTATTTTTTTTTGAAACGATGAAGGTTGATTAAATGGTTTGTATTGGATGTGCGACAAAAGGTCGAAATACGTAAGGTCGAATAGACATAAGGTCAAATACCAAAAGGTTGAAAGACATAAGGTCGTAGGACATAAGGTCGAACGCACATAAGGTCGAATGCCCAAAAGGTCGAATGGACAAAAGGTCGAATGCCAAAAGGCCGAATGAAAAAAATGATACAAACAATTATAATTAAAACCTTCTAAAAAATTCTTGAACAAGATATTTTCTTACAAGCAAATCTGATTTTTCCAAAAGTAATGAGGCAAGTAGAAATTTCATATAAAGTATTTGTCTTCCCTTTTCAAAGCTGGCCCGAAAAACCAGGGGGTTTCCCTGCGATTAGAATCACTTTTAGCTTACTTGAGTTTATTTAGAAATTTCTTGAATTTTTGAAAATTTTCGATGCTTAAGTTTTTTTCGCTTGAAGTTTTATTTTGTCAAATCTTTCATTTTTTGAAAATTAATGATTGCAAAACAACTGAACTAGTTTAAAATGCATTTTAAAACACTTTTTCCATGCAAATGCTAAAACTTTGGCTTGTTAGTTCAATATTTATATATATTTTTGCATTTTTTTTGCATTTATATAAAAAAAGAGTAACTTCCAAGCCATTTTTTGAGAAAATTTCCATTTTTTCTAAGTTTTCATTTCTTTTTACAACCTATTCTTGACTGTTGTAATGATTTTGTGAATTCTCCATTCTTTTAAATATTAGCGGTTATTTTTTTAAATACTACTTCTGAATTATTTTGTATGTTTGTATTTTATTTATAAAAATCGTTGGAATATAGACTTTTACATTCTCTCAAATTTAAATAGCTTCGAAAAATGAAAAAGTCTTGCTTCTTAAATATTGTTACTTGTTCCGACAACAATGCCACCAGGTCGACATAAGTCACGGCGGCACAGACACGGTCGCAGCAACCCCGCAAATCGTGTCAACGCAACGCGTTGACAACTGTCACGAGAGAGAGAACAAGAACGACACACAATACAGGACAGAATAGAGCTTTATGACGTTCCACGTACACACACTAGCGCACCATTTGATTTTGCTGGCCGGACAAAATTTAACCTCATTCTTTTTCGTGTACGTACACGCAATACATGCGCACGTAGATAACTCTATTGGATTCCGGCGGAGTCAGCAGGGAATTTCAATTGAACTTGTAAGTTACACTGAACAAAAAGTGCACGATAGATTTAAAACATTAAAATGATGAATTTGGATAGGATTGTGGATAGGACGGTTACAAGGAGCAGGAAAGGATTTCTGGAAAGGATCAAACTAAAAAATGTAAGGAAACACACACACACACACAAACATGTACATTTACAAACATACTAAAAACTGTTCTTAAATACATTCAACAGTTTGATCTGCTGCGAAGCGGCTGATTCACAAAATTTGAGTTTTTATTCCGCCACCGTCCGAACATTACTAGTTTTCTATCCTGTTTCAATTTATCTTTCATGGTCACAATAGATCCTAATAAAAATCTAACTTCAAACATAGCTGCATACACATAAAAAAAATCGATTGTTTTTATTTTTTTAATCATAAACCCCCTCTAACCCCCCCTCCTCCTTTTCAAAACGTCTGCAACAATATGGGGGGGGGGGGGGGTCAAGTTATTTTTTTCAAAAGACCTCTAAATTTTTAAGAATATAAAACGTTCAAATCACCTTTCCATAGCTGCTTTTCAATATTTATGTATTTAGGCTTTTTTAATACGAGCTTGTGTGCTTTCGACCTTTGTCCATTCGACCATTTGTCCATTAGACCTTTTGGCATTCGACCTTTTGGCTTCACCCTTATGTCTTTCAACCTTTTGTCATACATTCGTTATCAATGTGTTTCTATCAAATTTCAGGAAATAATCTTGAATTAGGGGTTGAGTGAGCAAAAATAAATAATTTATCAAAATTCATCCAATCATTTACTTATGATTTTTTTAACGAAAAAAGTTGATCAAATTTATGGTATTTTGAAATTCTGTTTCAATTATATAAAAAATTTAAAAATATGAAACTTATTTGTTCTGCTTCTAATCGAAAATTATCCAAATATTTCGAACATGCAGTCCTTCTTTCCGATTCACACTCAATTTTAATTGAGAAAATCAAGACACTTCTACAATATTAGAACGATATTTTGCAACATTTCCTCGACTTTATTAATCTAAAGGAGCTATTACATTACGGCAAACAAACAAACAAACTTGCACTTTTTGACAATTTGCCTTCTTTGTTTGTACAAACGTCAGCCTGCATACATTTTCTCTTGTTTGCGAGTTTGTCGCAAACTGTTAAAAAGTGCGAGTTTGTTTGTTAGTTTGCGGTAGTGTAATGGTTCCTTAACTTTTCTAACTCTTAAACATTCCTTGTTTTTTTATCGAAGTTCTTTGAACATTGGATACGGTAATCAATACAATTTGAAACTCCAATGATTTTAGTTTAAATTTCAATTAGTTTTCTCTCAACAAACACTTGTTTGTTGTGGATTTAAGATACAATGAACATCAACATAGTTTATTGTGCACTGGAACGTTATATTCCAAATTTATTTTGTATATTAAAAAATGCCTTTTTTCATTCAGAAAAGTTAGCATTTGTAAACTATACTGATTTAAATACCATTTCCATTTCCTGGAAACAAAAACATTTCATCTCTAATCCCATTGAATTCAGTTTTCCCCATAAGTCGCATCGAATGCCCTTTGAAACAACGCAAAAATTCCGCATCACAAAGCCAGCCAGTCAGATGGCAGCACTGTTAAACCAATACCGCGAATTGACGAATCCACTAATGACTCGGAAAGTCGGATCCATCTCTGCCCTTGCGGGGACGCCAATTATCAAACCCCAGGCATCAACATCACGTGCAGCTTCGATTGATTTCCGCACGTGCGGTCTCCGCACACGCGGCCAGCTGTCAGTCCAACTGTCATGGCACAATCGGTGACAGCCACATGGCGAACCAGGTTGGTGGGGTTGTGTCGTCTGGACGCATTTTCCGCCAGTTACGAAAGTCATTTTTAGTATTTGAAGCAAACTTTCGGCAGTGTTGCCAGATATTCATGTTGTTGTTTAAATTATTGTGTAAAGTCCAAAAATCATCAAAATTCGTAAACAAAAATATATTTCTCATATTTCGGCCAAAACTACTCTTGTGACAAGATGACACAACGCTGACGATGGTAAGGATATAACCCAATCGGTTTTATTGTGATGAGCTGATGCTGCTGCTGCCGTTGTTGCGGTAATGTTGATTTTATGTGGCCAACGGTACGTGACCGGTGACGCTAATGGCCCGCGCGCTATCGTCCCGAAAACACATCCGCGACCAAATGTGCGGATAATGCAGTGCTGGAAGCTGAATGGTAATACTCTTTAAAAGGGAGGTCATTGAAACTTTATTTTCTGATTTTTTTAAAACAATTGATTAAAAAGTTTTTGTCTTAAATTTAGGGAAAAATTTAATCGATATGAAAGCAGATCCACCCTACCCAACTGTGGTTAAATGTACATAAAAAGAAGCAAAAACAAATCCCTCGCCCTGCTAACTGGATTAGCACACGTGTCACTTGTTTTATGGCCACCGAGATTTGGCCGAGCGTTTTAAGGGTCCAAGTTTCGCCCACCAACAGCATGGAAGAAAGTTAATGACCACACAGCGAGCTGCCATGCCATGCCGGATTTAATTGCAAGCCAAAGCTCACGAAGAAGTTGCTGGACAGCTGCTGGGGCAGGAGGTGGGTCGTATAAACAATATGGTTTATTGCGTTTTATTGTTTCTCCAAGGAGCTACACAGTCGAATGTAATGCCACCTGGTGAGGGGGAAGTACTAATCCTTAAGGAAGGGCAACTAAGTAAATAATGGAATGTTGGAAGTCGTGGAAATTGTTTTGTTTTATTTTATCTCTATTTTGACATTTTGAAGAAACAAAAGTTACTTTAGGGGCCAGGGGTGCCCAACCTTTTGGCCCTGCGGGCAAGATCTGATTTTTCTGAAACGCGAGCCAGAACTAATATTTAATAAAAGTTGAAAAGTAAACACCTTTTTAAGATTGGGTTCTTTTAAAGTATAAATAAAAACTGGTGTTGTAAATTAGATTCATAAATCTCGATTTATTTTAATTTTCGTTTGGACCGAGCCACGTAGCCCAGTGGTAACGCTTCCGCCTCGTAAGCGGTAGATCGGGGTTCAAATCCCGGCTCGGCCCAAAACAACTGGTGATCTTTTCCCTTCTGGATTCGATTGCTTAGTAAAGGGAAGGTAGTGTATCGTCACAAGCTGGACCTTATCAAGACACCTTAGGAAGACAACCTATGGAATGTTAACATTAACCTTAACATGTTAACATTAAGTTGATTAATGAACTGTCACTGAATCCGCTTTGTAAATGCCGACCCCGATATTCTTCACGGGTGTTCCCCTCAGGAACAGGGAAAGATTTATTTTTTTTTTACTTTTTGTTTAAAATTGCATATTTATTGTTTTTGATGATTGCAATTAAATACCTGGGTGTATTTTTGATACATAAAAAAAACATTCACATTTCAATCGTCGTTGCAATTTTTTAAAATTTAATTTCTTCAACACTACAATATGAAAAATTCAATGGGACATGATAAAATTTATTCAAACGAAATTGGGATTCGAATATCCTTTACAAAAAATAAAAACAATATTTGCTTTCTGTGCACCTTCATTCACATATTTTAAAATGATTTTAACACCCACAAAATTGAAAAATTGTAAAAAATATATGTTAAATCATTTTCAATTCGTAATTTGAAATTCAAAGTTAATGAACAATATATTTTTTGCTCCCTGATTTCTGAACTCCTTTGAGACATTTTTATTTTTTTTAAAATATTTGCAGCGATCTTTCTTCAGTATGAATAATTTGCTTTTTTTTTTAAAAAAAAAACATATCACTGAAAAGTTGTTCTGGAAAAATACATTAGACCAATTCCATGTCAAAGGAATCGGTTGTACCCGACCCTCTCCGATTTCAATGAAACTTTGTAGACATGTTATCCTAGGCATATATAAGCCATTTTTGTGTATATGGAGCCAGTCACACTCGATAATGACATTTGAGAAGGGCGTAAGTGTTTTAAATATTTTTGTATTTCGTAATTTAAATATTGCTGTATCTCGAAGCCGTTGCATCGTATCAAAAAGTGGTCAAAGAAAAACTTGTAGGAAAATTGACGGGCTTTCCGAAAAAAATACACTGAAAGAAAAAAACACTCCACTTTTATGAGATTTTTTGATTTTTAAGTTTAAAAGTCAAATTTGAAGGTGAGCCCACGATTTTTTTTCGTTCAAAATTTTTGTGAAGGTAGCCTAAGATGTTACAAGGATAAGAATTTGCGCTCCGCGTTTTTTTGGTTTCTTTTCGTTTCGAATTTTTCATCGTGACGTTTTACGGTTCGCGATTTTTAGACTTTCCGGCGGGACAGTTCTGTGAGAAGTTCTTTCGGTAGTGTAGTGTTTTGAGTGGTACAAGAATTCAGACGGATTTTTGCAGGTTTTCATGTGATTTGGGTGTTGTGAAGAAGTGACTTTGAGGAGAAATCTCGGTCACCGAACGGAGTTTTTTGAATCCATTTGTTACATTTTGGTCAGAAATTTCTGCCGATACAGGAGGTGGCCTTCAAGAGAAAATGGGTAGACTTTCCAAGTTTGTATTGTTGTAAAGTTGTGAAAATTGCTGAGGAAAATGTTGAAGGAGTTGAGTAGTGAGTGAAGGGGGCGGGAGTAGGCAACGTTTGCTGAGATTGGCGGCTCGATTTCTGAGCGGCTCAAAATGCAGGCGGCTCGAGAAGTCACCGGATTCGTGACGAAATAGTGAATGTAATCGCTGCCGGTTTGACGGATGATGCTGCTTTTCGGATGAGGAACTTTCAATTGGAAATATGGTGCAGCCGTGACTGACTGTTTACGGTGTTCGCTTTGTAAGCGAATGATCCTGGGTTTGATTCCCATCTGCTTCAAACAAGAAAGATCAGGAAATATGAATTTTTGAAACTCTTAAAATGAACGAAACATTAAAGTCACTCGAACCGGGGTTCGATCCCCCGTCCTTTGGATTGGTAGAATTAGGAATACTACTATTACAAACTATATACGTGCTGGGTCTTTGTCTATTTGACAAGGACTCGGAAGTGCTAAATAACGTTTGAATCCGATTGATGCAAACGTTCTTTAGGGCGGGGCTTGTCGATTCAAGCTGAAGTACCTCGCGCACGGCTAGCCTGCGTAGAAATGGGTCACCGAACCTCGCAGACCTAACACCTACCAAATGCCTATGCGAGTTATTTGCATGTATAGGATTTAAAATTTTAAATACATGGAAACAACTCAATTTGTAAGAAGCGACCGCGTGGTCCCGTTTGGTTGGTTGCACACACACACAGATAGCCTAAGATGTTAAAAAAAGACTCACGAAAAATGCAGGATGGAGCAACTCACCTAAAAAAATACAAAAATCATTTACTGAAAATGTTTTTTTGAAAAGTGCTCTAAACGTCAAAATTTTCAAAATTCGAACACGAGAGTCGATTTTTCAGCAATTTTACATAAAAGTCTCCATATTGACCATTGTCCTAAGTCCAATCCTTGTGAAGTTACAGCGGTTTTAAAAATAAAAATGTTGAAAAAATAGGATTTTTGATAGTTTTTGGCGATTTCTATATGACAGACTTGATTTTTCAGTCTCGAAAATATTTTTACCGGAAAGCTCCAAAGAAACTATTTTGAAAAGCCGTCGTAGGCCGGATGAGATGGCTTCGAAAGTTGGATCCGGCCCGCGGGCCGTACGTTGGGCAGGCCTGCTTTAGGGAAAAGCGGGAACAACACAAAAAAAAAATATTTTTTTTTTCGGGAAAGTTAGAAGAAAAAACGAATTTGAATTTATGTGAAAAGAACCTAATAATAATAAAAGGGAAATTTTAGGCTCTTTAAAATTTGTAACCACAGATCATAACCAGTCATGGACCTTAGGATATTTTGTTTCATAAATGCATTGATATTTTAAAATTAATAACTTTTTAACTGTAACAATGTTTAAAGTATTCTGTGATATTTTTAGCTTCGAAATTGTGAAAATCGATCTCGATCAGATTGAACCTATCGGGGTAATTCTCTACCAACTCACACGAAATCGGGAAAAGTTGCCCCGACCCCTCTTCGATTTGCGTGAAACTTTGTCCTAAGGGGTAACTTTTGTCCCTGATCACGAATCCGAGGTCCGTTTTTTGATATCTCGTGACGGAGGGGCGGTACGACCCCTTCCATTTTTGAACATGCGAAAAAAGAGGTGTTTTTCAATAATTTGCAGCCTGAAACGGTGATGAGATAGAAATTTGGCATCAAAGGGACTTTTATGTAAAATTAGACGCCCGATTTGATGACGTACTCAGAATTCCGAAAAAACGTATTTTTCATCGAAAAAAACACTAAAAAAGTTTTAAAAATTCTCCCATTTTCCGTTACTCGACTGTAAAAAATTTTGGAACATGTCATTTTATGGGAAATTTAATGTACTTTTCGAATCTACATTGTCCCAGAAGGGTCATTTTTTCATTTAGAACAAAATTTTTCATTTTAAAATTTCGTGTTTTTTCTAACTTTGCAGGGTTATTTTTTAGAGTGTAACAATGTTCTACAAAGTTGTAGAGCAGACAATTACAAAAATTTTGATATATAGACATTAGGGGTTTGCTAATAAACATCACGAGTTATCGCGATTTTACGAAAAAAAGTTTTGAAAAAGTTACTTTTTGCGTTTCTCTTTGTTTCGTCGTCCGTGTCTGTCGCGGGTGACCATGAACGGCCATGATCGATGACGACCAACTTTTTTAAAACTTTTTTTCGTAAAATCGTGATAACTTGTGATGTTTATAAGCAAACCCCTTATGTATATATATCAAAATTTTTGTAATTGTCTGCTCTACAACTTTGTAGAACATTGTTACACTCTAAAAAATAACCCTGCAAAGTTAGAAAAAACACGAAATTTTAAAATGAAAAATTTTGTTCTAAATGAAAAAATGACCCTTCTGGGACAATGTAGATTCGAAAAGTACATTAAATTTCCCATAAAATGACATGTTCCAAAATTTTTTACAGTCGAGTAACGGAAAATGGGAGAATTTTTAAAACTTTTTTAGTGTTTTTTTCGATGAAAAATACGTTTTTTCGGAATTCTGATTACGCCATCAAATCGGGCGTCTAATTTTACATAAAAGTCCCTTTGACACCAAATTTCTATCTCATCACCGTTTCAGGCTGCAAATTATTGAAAAACACCTCTTTTTTCGCATGTGCAAAAATGGAAGGGGTCGTACCGCCCCTCCGTCACGAGATATCAAAAAACGGACCTCGGATTCGTGATCAGGGACAAAAGTTACCCCTTAGGACAAAGTTTCACGCAAATCGAAGAGGGGTCGGGGCAACTGCTGTGTGAGTTGGCGGAGAATTACCCATCGTTAAGTGATTTTTATGCCCTTTTTTGAAACCTTTTTTACATGGGTGGAGTAAGTTAGTTTTTAATAACGTACAGCTTTACTGGAGACATTAAAGCGATCTGAAAAGCACTTCAAAATTTAAAAAAAAAGTCACAAATATTCTCTAAATATATCAAGAATACCAAAGGTGACACTTTTTTTTTCGTAAAATCGCAATAACTCGTGATGTTCATAAGCAAATCCCTTCTGTTTATATATCAATTTTTGTAATTGTCTGCTCTATAAATTTGTAAAACATTATTACACTCTATTAAATAACCCTGCATATTTAGAAAAAATAGCCGAAATTTTAAAATGAAAAATTTTGCTCTTAATGTAAAAATGACCCTTCTGGGACAATGTAGATTCGAAAAGTACATTAAATTTCTCATAAAATGACCTGTTCCAAAAAAATTTACAGTCGAGTAACGGAAAATGGGAGAGTTTTTCAAACTTTATCAGTGTTTTTTCGATGCAAAATAGTTTTTTTTTCGAAATTCTGAGTACGCTATTAAATCGGGCGTCTAATTTTACATAAAAGTTCCTTTGACACGAAATTTCTATCTCATCACCGTTTCAGGCTGCAAATTATTGAAAAACACCTCTTTTTTCGCATGTTCAAAAATGGAAGGGGTCGTACCGCCCCTCCGTCACGAGATATCAAAAAACGGACCTCGGATTCGTGATCAGGGACAAAAGTTACCCCTTTGGACAAAGTTTCACGCAAATCGAAGAGGGGGGTCGGGCAACTGCTGTGTGAGTTGGCGGAGGATTACCCACATCAAAATACGAAAAGTGCTGAAAAAATCAAGTTTTACAACGAGTTGCTAACCACTTTATTTTGCAAATGCTCGCGAGTTTAGACAACTCATTGTTCAAATAAAAAAATATTAAAAGGTATTACATTGAAAAGTTCAACTTTTCTGCACCCATTATAGTTCTGAAAAGTATAACTTCACAACCTTGTACCGAAAAGTTATTCATTACGACTCTCTATATTTTTTTGGATTTGAATGGTAGGCCGTTTCTTCGTTCAAGAATGACAGGAATACAAATAATATATTGCTGAATATTCTATATGTATAAAAAAATTTCGATGGTTTTGTTCGAACGCGAATCAGTTCAAAACGGAGCGTCGGATCGAGGTGCTGTTTGTATCGTTGGCTTCGTTTAAGTCCTAGGATGGTTCTTACGCCAAAAAGTGACAAGTTTGGCCACTCTGTAACCGATTGCGGAAAATTTGCAGATTGTATGGAAAATGCTGCGTAAAATCAAATTTTGATCACAGGAGGCTAAATAAGCAAACAAGCCTAAAACGTCAAGAAACAAAAAAAAAAGACGACAAAACGTAGTTTGTCGGGTTTAGCTTGTTTGAAATAAATTTAAAACATGAATTTAGAATGCACTTCCAGCTCATATATTCCATTTTTGCTCTCGCATTGACAGGGATAATGCGCAGAAACAGAAGGGAATTTTAAGTGCAGTTTTTCATTTCGTTTGCATAAGAAGCAGCAAGCATTTTCCATTTATACACAAAGTTTTTTTTTCTGCAATCCAAGGTGAAGGGGTACGCAGAAGATGAGGAAAGCATAACATCATCCAGCACTTCCGGACCCGCTGACCTGGAAGTAAATATCGCTCATCACTCAGTCACTCAGCGCCCCATCGTCAGCGTGCAAACAACAACAGCTCAGCAACAATTGCAGAAAACGATGAAAATGGTGTGCACTGTAATGAAAAGTTGTTTTTTAATTTCATTTTCTGATTGTTGATAGAAGATATTTGATATTTATTTTATATCAATGATTTACATAATTTTTTTTCAACTTCAAAGTTTTCTTTAACAGTGCCTCACTCTGCCATGGAAATTGCGAGGGCGATTAAAGTTTTTACGACTTTGGGCCCAGATGGGACGCGCACCACCGAAAGGCTTCCCGGCCAACCTCCGTTCCGGTGCGGGTCGTCCCGTCGTCGCCAGTTTAATGGAGCGTTTCTGATCCGCACGCCCCAAACCCATTGATGATCCCTGCGGGAGGGGAGTCCGAGGTCGGATCGCTTAGCCGAGGTTGGCTGGCTGGAGCGCCAATAATTATGTTTGGAAAAAGAAGAAGAAAAACCAGGTCGGAGGAAAACTGAGAGCAAGGTTGAGCGATGGTGATGATGATGATGGGGAATCGACAAAGACGCGACCTTAATTACCAATTAAACCGGACGACTAGGCTAAAAGTTACACTTTTCCAATGGATTAAGCTCTGAATGGGAAGGTCAGGGGATAATGGAGGGCGAGTACTGTGTCAGCACTTAGTTGAGTTATAAATAAGCCTCCTTTGAAGGAAAACTTATCTTTCAAAATATCTATCACTAAAAACGGTAAAAAAAATCCAAAATCCTATTTCAATTGCAAATTTGAATATTATCTGAATAAGATTTAAAGGTTTCTGTCCTGAATGTTTTTCAAATTGTAAAAAAAAACAAATTTTGAAATAAAAATTTAAATAGATTTACATTTTTTTGTTTCGTGTTGATGGAAGCGTATATACTTCACTTTTTAAAAAAGAGGACAAGGGAAATTCTCCACGGTATTCTTCAATAAGGTTCGTGTGTTGCTTAATTTTTTTTGGGTGGATTAGACTAAAGGTATGAGAAAAAATATTGTTTTATCATGAAAATTTCTTATATTTTGGTTTTCTCTTTAAAGGCATAGTAATGTAGTTTTAAAATGACGCCATTTTTCTTTCTTTTCAGGTAATCATCAGATCAACAAATTGATCAAAAATCAACAAAACTCGCTACTTTATTCGTGTCTGAAAACGTATGTACAATATTTTTTCCCACAAACCACAACCCCACTCCTGCACGAGCTCCAGGAAATACCAAAACGATGCCCAAGTCAATCGCAACCTCGTAGGGGAACTATACCCTTTTTCAGCCTATTTCTATTATCGGCCTATCAGCACTTTAATCATGAATTACAGCTTTCATAAAGTGTTTTTGACTGTTCCAAAGTAATAAATAGTTCAAATAAAAGTGAGCAAGCAACTTTTCATTGTTGATAAATCTGAAAATGTTAATTTTCTAGCGAAAAACGGCAAAAGTGATGAGAATTGGTCGAACGGCTTAGTGTGATTAAAATGGGTTTATTTCCCCTAAAACCCCCAAAAACTCTCGTTCCGGTTGAAATTTCATCATGATGATGCGCCATGAAAATCACATCCACGGCCATCATTATGATTCGTCGGGCGTCGTAAAAAGATTATACGGTCCGATTCGCCCAGGATTCGCTCCTGCGGGGAGAGATACCGTGTCCAGTCACGGCACCAGATGGTGGTGAATTTTACGTTCGTTTTTTTGGGTTAAATTTTTGTTAGGTACACAAAAAAAAACATTGTAATATTTCATCTGGGAAGTGATACATATTTTATGTAAAAAAGTGTAATTTTACCTCTGAAAATGTGTAATTTTACCACTTTTCTGTTGTAATGTCGCTTTTTCAGTCTAAATTGAGGTAAAATTACATGATAAAAGAGGAAATATTCAACCTCCCAAAATTGAACCTTCCAAATTTATACAATTTTTACGCGCTTTAAAATGCGTAACAGTATTTCCATTTGAATTTTTTCTCAAAGTTTGAAAAAAAAATTAAAATTCATAAAATCGACCTCACTTTTAAAACAAGGTAAATTGTATATTGTTCACTGTTAACGCGAACTGGCAAATCACAGTCGTAAATTTTTACTTACCACGCTACATTTGCCAAGTCGAGTCAATATGCGAGGTTCGAATTTGTTGCGTTTACTACTCTAAAGCACTATTTTTTTGGGTTTTACACAACCTAGACATGCGGAAAATCGAAGCCTTTTTTTAAATTCTAATAGCGGAAATGAACGAGTCCAGATGGGGTGCCAATGTTTTTGAGTAACGCAATGGAGCACTTCCATTCGAGCAGTTTTTGCTTTTTTCTACAATGTATTTCTTATGGAGCGAACTGTCAAAAACTGCTCGACTGCGGGTGCTCCATTGGGTGTGAAAAGCACATACACTCAATGTTGGTGGAGTGAGTAAAATTTTAAATCGTTGATAAAGGTTGCTCCACCGTTATGGGATTAATTATTCCTTTTTTTTTAATTTGACTATTTTTGCCGAGTGCCACAGCAAGCGTATTGATATTTCATTTATTTTATTTATCGAAGAAAGTCGTGGAAGTGCGGTTTGTTTTTGTTTATTTATTCTCGAAATATCCCTACAGTGCACAGTGCATTCCACCAAACATAAACAAAACAAATCGTTGTTGGTACAACCAATTGATCAGAAAATGTTGATTTCAATTTTGCACTTTTTTGTGGAAAGTTGAACTTTTTGCAACTCGATTGAATTGCTTCATAAACTTTTCAGCACTTTTTTTCTTTTTGGCTATAGAGAATTTGCAGTAAAGCTAAAAGACACATGTCGCCACCTATGAACAAATAGCGTAAACCTATGATTTTTTGAAAAAATGTGTTTTTTTCTTCATAAACAACATTTTTACAGAACTTATGCCGGATTCAGATGAGAAAAATTATTTCCAACAATTAGGTGTACAACTTTCAAATTTTTGTTTGATTTTTCTATGAGAAAACTGTAAATTTAGAAAGAGATAGTTATTTGGACTATTTGGCAAGAAAGTCTGTCAGAAATCAATAAAAATTGTTGAATATACGTTAACACATTTGTTATCAACTATATAACTGTTCATTTCATTGATATATATGGGGAAACTAATTTTTTTCGTGTTCCAAAACATGTTTTTTAAAGAAAAAGGTCACAAATTTTTGCGTTTCCAAAAATTGATGTTCATTATTTTAAAGCAAAAAAATTTTCTCGTCTTTTGCAACCAGTTTCATTAAGATTGATGCAGGGAATCATGAGAAATAAGCGATTTTGTTCTTCTATCCAGCAGAAAGGAATACGATTTTTGGCAAGTAACCTCATTTTGGCGCCACCTACATTTGAAACACAGGCGCGCTGCAAAGACCAATTTATCACTTCAAAAGGACACGAAAAGTAGAATCATAACGGAGAAATATTGAGAAAATTTTGCCAGCTTTTTCAAATTATATTGTTATCATTTTTTTTTAAATGTGAAAAACCAGTAGCGTGCTCAGGCTCTGACAGAAGGGGGACACTAGGGTGACAAGAAAAATTTAAAATTTTGAGAGATACCCCCTGAATCGATTTTTTAGACAATAATAAATATCTGTGCCAATTTTGAGCCAAATCTTGTAAGGTTGAGGGGTCACATGTTATCGTTGAAGTTTATATGGGGAAAATCGCTAAAATGTATGGGGAAAAACATCGCATCAGGATTTTGGCAGCAGGTGGCGCAGGTCTCACTCAAAATTGTCCAAGTGTGAGATTCTTGTTGGAAATTTAATTTCCTGCAACTTTGTTGAAGGGTGCAAGAAAATCCGAGTTGATTCTGATGAGTTATTAGCTATGCGATGAAAAGAAATCGGCTTATATACTTAAAAATATATAAGAAGTAGATAGGATGTATATAACAAAAAACTTTTTACTAAAAAAATCACCAAAAATCAGGATCAACTCGGATCGTTTTGCACCCTTGGAAAATGCTGTAGAAAATTCAACATCCAACAAGAATATCTAACTTGGACAATTTTGGGCAAGATCCTCGCCACCTGGCTGAAAAAACTGAAACGAAGTTATTTTGCATACATTTTTGCGATTTTCCCCCTTCAACGATAAAAATCGACCCCTTAACCTCAACCGATTTCCCTCAAAATTGGCACAGTTACTTATCTTTGCCTAAGGAATGTAATCAAAGGGTATCCCTGATGTCGATTTTTTTAACTGTCACCATAGGCTTCATCCATAAAGTACGTCACGCTAAAATCAGCCAAAATTTACCCCCCCCCCCCCTTCCCCCCTTTTTTCACGCTTTTCCTATGCTGCCCACCATTGAAAAAAACGGCTAATATCCACTTTTGGCAAAAACGAGAAATTAGCACCAGGTGGTAGAGGATGTTCCAACGCATCTTCTGGAAGTTGAATTTCACTGAAATAGTGTCTAGACTTGGCTGCCGATGCGAAAAACCAAACGGCTAATATGCCACTCTTATGGGAAATTGCCTTGACAGAGATTTTGTGACAAACACTAAAACGCGTTTTTCTCGGAATACTTGATTTGGCATAATAGCCGAATTTTCAATTATGGGCAGTATGCTTATAACACGCAATGTCACACTTGCTCAGATCCCCCCTCCCCCCCTAGAGAGTGATATACTTTATGGATGACGCCATAGGGGACACTCGTATAGATTTTTTTGGTTACGGTATTTGTGGATGACCTCCAATCCCCCAAGTAGTTGCTTTGAAGAAATCTGTTTTTTTTCTAAACGAAAATCAATAAAATTGTCATTTATGGGCCACCCTGACACGGCATAAACCATTAGGGTGACCAAGCAATTTTTTGTGTAGAATTATTTTGGGCAGGAAAAACCGGACAAGAGGGAGATTCGAGCACTTTTGTTTTGGCCAATGCCGTTTGCGTGGTAATTATTGTATTGGAACACAGTAAATATAAAATTTTTATCAAGGTTGTTAACGATAAAATTATTGAGGCTCGATAACGATAACGATAGTTCTATCGTTATCGTTTTTTCTATAATTTTTTGATCTTATGACGATGACCTTATCGCCGATAATTGACAGTAACTCTTTAAAAAAATATTTCTCAACTTGATAAATTCAACCATATCATTTTAAATTTTCACTGAGAACATTTTCCTTAAAAATCTAATAAATTTCAATCTACAATATGGACTCAAAACTGATCACACAATACCGTTTTTTTTCGAAAGAACACAAATTTTCAAAGTTTGCAATATGGGTATCTAACGAAACAAAATTATGCATGCTCTTTCACTTACGTAGATTTTTTTCAATACTAAAATTTTCACAAATTACCGTATTTTTCGAAAATACTAAAATTTCAAAAAAGCATATGGGTATCAAACAAAACTTTATTCTTTTTCAATTTATGAGAGGTTTTTTTTGGAAAGTACTAAATTATTGTATTCTTTTGTAAAATACTAAAATTTTCAAAATATGCAATATGGGTATCAAACGAAGCGAAATTTTGTATGTTTTTTCACTTTATTAGAGTTTGTTTTTTGTTGAAAATTATAAAGTGATTATATTTTTCAATTCAATTCAATTTATTTTGTCAGTAAATAATCAATTTACAATTCCGTATTTCTTATAACCTAATAGAGTTTTGGAGTTCCTTTCAACTATGGTTTACACTATAATTCATTTTGATGTAATTGGATATTCTAACAATGGATTTGGCAAGAGAAGGAAAAATTAAAAAAAACCTTCTAGATTTGCTAAGGAAAAGGATAGAAATAGAAAAGCTTAAAACTAAATCACAGTATGTTTTGTCTATTGACGTCGAAAAACTTCGCTGCACAAGGCAGCTTATCCGTTGTAGATGTACTTCATCATAAGCTCACTGAGAGCTTGGAATTGTTCTGCCTTGTTTCGGCAGGCACGAAAGCGCGTGAGCATCTCTCCAGCAAGGGCGAAAAACTCAGGAAGCGTGAAGAGATCATCACCGGTAACATCAGCTTGTCCCGGAGGAGAACCGCCCCCAGAAGCGGCTACTCTAGCGTACGAACCTCCCCAACCGGGAGGGAACGCTGGTTTGGTCGATGGACCCGCTCCTCCGCCAGCTGCTGCAGCGGTCGAGCTCGAAGTCTTCGGAGGTTGGCGGGACGCTGGCGCTTTCTTCTTCTTGTCCTGCTCCTCGATGTACTTTTTCCGCGCGGCACAGCCACGGAAATTCGCCGTGTGGTTTCCACCACAATTGGCGCACTTGACACGTGCTTTGTGCTGCTGGGCGTTTTCCCCCAGTTGGTCTTTCCGCGGAAGACTGCACCTTTCGGTGAAGTGGGTCTCACCGCACTTTACACACCGGGGTGGGAGATTGCAGTTTCTTGAGCCGTGTCCGAATTTCTGACAGCGGTGGCATTGGGCTGCGTCGGCCGGATTCTTCGTGTAGAATCGCCACGTCACAAAGAAGCCGTCCAGTGCTTTGATCCGCCGTAGGTCCTGGATTTTGACGGACCCGCGATCGAAGTACAGGAGGTACAAGGTGTACGTACCTGTCACCGTAGTCGATTTTGAGAGCACCTTTATCTCTCGAGGCTTAACCTTGACGCCCGTCAGGTGTTCTTCCAGGTCGGAGATCGGGCGGTCCGGATATCCCTGAAGGACGATCTTCACTGGGACCTTCTCTGCAGGATCAAATGTGAAGAATTTGAAGTTTCGCAACTTCAACTTCTTCACCACCAAGTCGAAATGCAGCTTTTTGTGGGTAATCACTTGCACAGAAGTTTTGCTAATTTTGAGACAATATTGGAGTCCCTCAAGCAACTCGTCAACATCGTCAGCCAACGTATCCAGAACAAAAATTGGAGGTGGTCGTCGTTCCTTCGGAGAGTTACCATTTTTCTGCTTTCCTTGCTTGCGCGCAAGTTCATCATCGTCATCGTCGTCGCCAGCACTGCTGCTGTCACTGTCGGTGTTGTTTTCATCTCCACTCAGCATCTCAAATTCGTTGCTGGTGGGAACGTTGGAAGTGGTTGTCGTCGTAGTGCTGGTGGACTGCTGCTGCTGCTGCTGCTGGCCGGAAGTGCTTCCGGATGCCCGGGTCGATTGTCTCGTCCGTACCGGGGACTCACGTGGACGGTATGACACGTGTAAAAATGAAGGATCGGTGACGTCACCGGGCACGCTCCCGTGCGCGATGGCGGTCGATGCGGCATTGGTGTGTTTACCTTTCTGCACTCTGCCGGTAGATGAACTTCGCGGGTTTTTCGAGGCCGCACTCGAACTGCCTCGGCCACGGCTGGCCCTTGGCATGCTGGAGGAGCAAACTCGCGGGTAATCACGGTAAATTACGGCGAAAAAATCGAAAAGTCTGAAGAGCTCCGAACACTTGACTGTTGCTGGCTGGTGTTGCCAGTCCAAATGAAAATTATAAAATTTTCACAAATTACCGTATTTTTTTAAAATACTCAAATTTTCAAAATGTCAAAATTTTGAATGCTTTTTCACTTCATTCAACATTTTGAAAATTTTAGTATTTAAAAAAAGTGTAATTTGTGAAAAAAAACAAGTATTTTCAATAAAACTCTTATAAATTTAAAAAGTGCACCAAATTTCAACTCGTTTGATACCCATAAAGCAAATTTTGAAAATTTGAGTATTTTCGAAAAATACGGTATTTTGTGAAAATTTTAGTATTTTCCAAAAAAAAATCTAATCGATCGATCGAATAAACCTCTAATAAGGTCGTTGCAATTATTTTTCAAAATCAACTCGAAAAATCAGAGAGCTAATTTTTTTTTCAAAATACTTCAAAATTTTAATGGAAATAGAAGTCTAACCAACTGAAAACAATCAGAAATGCAGAAATGCCTGAAAACCATATTTAGCATGTCTGGGATCGATCAAAAATATTTACAATTTTTGTGAAATTCCAATGCACAGCAGCACCGCAAAAAGATTTTTTCCGGCGAAAAAAAAATCTCTTCAATAATTAAATATTTTGAAAACTAATGATTGCAAAACAACTGGGCAGGTGTAAAATGCACTTTAAAACACTTTTTTCATTCAAATGTTGGGACCATGGATTGTTATTTAAATTTTTATATTTATTTATTTTTTGAATGAGGTAAATTTAAAGTGGGAGTCAACTGCTTAACTTACAAGGATCACATTGAAAGTATCCAGGTTAAATGTAACAAATATATGAAATGTTAGTATCCACTTATAAACAGGAATTCTAGACTTTGTCTCAAGAATAAGCTGTTAATTTATAAACAAATTTTCAGACCTGCCATGCTTTATGCTGTGCCGATCTGGACAAGCTGTTGCTTAACCAGGAAGAAAAAACTTCAGAGGATTCAGAACAAAATTCTGAAAATGATTCTGAAACTTCCTCCCTGGTTCAGCACCAGTGAACTTCATCAATTAGCCGAAGTTGACACTTTGGATGTAATGTCCAATTAGATAATTGATGCATTTCGATAAAAATCATTGCAGTCTTCAGCTGCATTGATCCGCTCTTTATATAGTTTATAAGTTTGTTTTAAGGTATCCCTTTTCCCTTTTGTACATGTAGGACAGGGGTGACCAAAGTACGGCCCGCGGGCCAAACGTGGCCCGCGAGGTATTGTTTTGTGGCCCGCGGAGCCATTTTGAATGATCATGTAAAATGGCCCGTGGAACACTTGTAAAGTGATTTCAATTCAATTCAATTAGTTTTTATTAGTAAATAATCAATTCACAATTTCGTAATTCTTATAACCTAATAGAGTTTTGGAGTTCCTTTCAACAATGAGTTGTACTATAGTTCATTTTGATGTAATTTGATATTCTAACAATTGTTTTTTCAAGAGAAGGAAAAATAAAATAAAAAAACCTTCTAAATTTGCTAAGTAAAGTGATTTCATACTTTTTAAAATTTAAGATTATTTAAAAAACAGAGTAATATGTTTTTATTTTTTTGTAATGTAAAAACTTATGATTTATTAATATTTTGATCTTCATTTTTCGAGACACATTTCTTTTAAATCTTAATAATAAGAACAACTTCACACGATTCAATGTGAGTGAAACTAGTAAATATCGTCAAAACATTAATAAAGCATTTTTGGAAATGTCTATAAAATGTTTAAATTTGACTAAGGTAGAAATCTGTAATAATTGCAAAAGTATTCTATATTAATTTGAAAGTCATAATGACCATTTTTATGATCAATCTTCCCTCTGGATTCATACTTATGTTGGAAGGATAACGAATTTGATTGACAAAATGTTGAAATCGGAGAATTAAGGTTGTTGCAAATATTTTACAATGCTTTTGCTGACCAACCCTCCCCTCCTTCCCCATTTAAAAAAAAATCGCTTAAATTATCAGGTTTTTTTTAAATGCTTCATAATATCAATGGAAATTTAGGTGCAATCAGCTGAAATCAATTAAAATTGCAATAAGTGTTTTTCGCTAAAACTGTTTTTGTCGTCGAATCTTACATTTTTTGAATATTGAGATTGCAAACATTACGAGTGTTTTAAACATTTTCAATTTTTTTTGTTAAAATGATGAATTTCTTGCTCTCAACGGCTTTTCTTTAGTTACCGTAAACTGGGGTGACTTTGATAGCCCGGGGTGACTTTGATAGGTTTTTAAAATGCCCATCAAATTAATATCTAAACATTTTTGAGAATTATGAGTATGCAAGCATTAAGGGACAGCTTATTAACGAACATATAAGCAAAAATGTGACTGTTATATTGGATGTATCAAAATTAGTGGCCAAATCAAATTTCTATTAATGTCACCCCGGGCTATCAAAGTCACCTCAGTTTACGGTACACTCAATTTAAAGATAAAATTACGCCGTTTCATAAATTGTTCAGATTACATGTCACCATTTTCGAAAAAAATAACCTTTAAAATTTAATGAAAACACTAGTACACTCAATTATTTTTTTTTCATATGCCTAAAACACTCAAAATAACACTTTTAGAAAACTGTCATTTTGTGTTTGCTACAATTTTAATTAACGAAAATGTTATTAATTAATGTTATGTAAAAAAACATAAATTACAAAAATCTTCAACTGACATATTATTTCAAATTAAAATAAAGTATTTTTTTAAACAACCTATTTTGTAAATTTGGCCCGCAATCTCATTTGAGCTTTATATTTGGCCCGGCCTTCAAAAACTTTGAGCACCCCTGATGTAGGACCTCCTACATTTGAAATCACTGAATAGCGAAAGCTACAATATTTCATGAATAAATGAAAGTTGCTAGTATTAAAAATTGAGGTGAAAAGCCATCGTTTGTGATTGGACACTCATTAATATTTTAACTAAATGAATGTACATAAAAAAGAAAATCGGAATAAATATAAATAAAAAAAAAATAACTAGTTGTCCATTGATTATCGCCTATAGAATGATCGAAATGACGATAACGATAGCCATTATCGTTGTCGTGAGACGATAATATTATCAACGATAATTTTTTCGATTAACAACCTTGATATTTATTCAGTAATTTTGTGAGATCTGCTATAATTTGTTAGTGTGTGTTTCGTTTTTCTACAGTAGATTAAGTTTTAAAACAGACTCAGGATTTTTGTTTTGTCAAACTGGAAATGATCGCAAAAGCTGTACATGACAATAACTTTTCAGACATTAGATTTGATAGTAATCTCGTTGGCAAACTTATTCTAGATGACATTTGATACAAATCCACACAAATAGTTTAAATAAAACGATAGAAATAGATATTTCCAGATGAATTAGAAATAAAAAATAGAATAAAGAACTATTTTGCAGTCGAACCTGACAACCAAGGTTCATTTTTTCCGACATGTTCAAGGAGCTCAAAACTGTTATTTTAATGGAATAAGACCGACAAATCTCAGTGAGTTATTCTATCCTCTTCGAGATTTCAGCTAGTATATAGAGTATACAAACTTCAAAATGAGAAAAAAATACATTTTTACCGTTAGATGGTTTTGAAAAATAGCTTGACTCGGAACGGTCCCCCAAACAAGCTTCATGGTGAATTAGCGAGGTTCATTCAAGTTCGATAAAAATAACCTTTAGATAAGCCATTTTCGTGTTGGATAAAAAAATCCAAAACATCTGAAATCGAGTAAAACTATCATTAATTCAATTACTACCACAAAAGCAATAGAAAAACAAGTGGTTCAACATGGCAAACGCAAAATTGTTTCGAAAACAACGCAAATTAATTATTCCACTTTTAATGTTTTCCTACAAACTGCGCACTAAGCTGCCTCTTTATATACTCATAATCATCATCATCATCCAGATTGAGTTTCCCCCTCGGCAATGACATCCTGTCGGTCTTAATTCGGCAACAAGACGACAAATTTGGCTTTTTGAGTTGCAAACACAGTAATCTCCGGCAAAGTACGGTAATTTTGGGGAAATTCAATTATTTTTGTAAAGAAATCCTAAACCAGCTCGTAACACCATTAAACGTATCAAAACTCCGGAAAAGCTTGGCTCTTACTTCCTCGCGTGAAACTCTTAACGACTTGATGGATGTAGCAAACACATGGCGAAGGTATTATAGCTGAGTGATTTTAATCCCGCATGTCTCAAGGTAGGCCGCCTCCACGACTTCGGAACAGCTTGAGACGGTGAAAATTCCTAGAATTACTCACAACGTTTGCACAAGTGAGACAACAAACCGCGGAAATTAAGCGCGGTTTTGGTAATTGAAGAGCTTTGCGTTGGGAGTTTGAAACTGACTGACGGCAGGTAAATTAAATTAAAGCTTGATGGTGTGCTGAACAAGCAGGAGATGGGATTTCAGGAAAATATTTGAGATAAGCTGGCATCAAACGGAATATTTAGGAAAAAATAGGGAATACTTGTTTAACTTTTCTCTCCTTAAAAAACATCCAGTGCAATAAAACGTGACCTCAAACTCATCCTTTATTTGCAACGGGAGAAAATCAACAAATTTCCAAACAATTTCGGTGCAATATTAAACTCTGGGGCAAACCAAAAAAAACTTTTCCTGTGCCCTTTTTGGGAGTTGGAATGGCGGAAAAAAAAGAGAGGGGAACTTTTATGGTTTTCGTGAAACCGAAATAAATTATGACACCTTTAAGCGCCCCCCGTCGTCATGCTGGGGGTAATTTGCACTCGGTGGGTCATAAAAATGTTTTACGTGTTACACGGGAGATTGACGATGATAATCGTAACCCGAAAATGAGGATGGGGTGGTGGATTTGAGGCCTTGAAGAGTGCGCGAAAAAAAACAGAGTACTTTGCAGGTCATTTGCACCTGAAAGTCGTAAATTAGTGGTGAATGATGGTTCCAATTTGGAAACACTTTTGGCGAAATGATTTGAGGCGACATAAAATTAAATTAAATTCTTCGAAATGTGTTTTCCTGAAACTGTCAAATTAAAAGATAACAAGCTCAAATTGACCTTTCCTCTTCTGAGCGAAAGTTGGAGAGATGAATTCAATTCAAATCAACTCTGCTGCAAAAACATTTGATATACCTTAGATAATCTAGACGAGAGCATGTAAACAGCATTCTTCAAAGAGCTACATGAAGTTCTTGGAAAAAACCTCCCTGAGCTCAACCAAAATGCCCCAACAAAAATAAAAAGCGAAAATAGAATGTAATCCGACACTGGATTCACTATGGTTCGTTGAGCAGGTAACATTAGAATCATTCTAATGTCAGAATGCGTCTAAATTGTAATTCATCATATCGTTTTGAAAACATTTCAAAAATTTCCACAGAAAATGTTTAAACTTAAAAAAAAATGTTTTGGTTTATTATTTTAAAATACGCCCTAGTTTTTCTCAGTCTGCTTGATGAGAAAAAAAAAACCCTCTCTTTTGTGAAGCTAGGTGTCATCCAACCATACGATGGTCAGATATGGCATTCCTGTCCTTTCGTTTCATGGTCCTAGAGGGACATCATGTCGTGACGACTGTTCCCTTCCATGGTTGGAATAGACTCTTTGTTCGACCTTGTAAATTTGGTTGAGGAAAATATAAGACTTGAAGAAAGTACATATTTTTTGAATTTTTTGGTGAAGTCGTAAAATTAATCAAAAAATGGTCTTAACTATTTTTTTAAGAAGAACTATTTTTGTATCAAAGTCAATGTACCTGAGTAAAATTATTCCATACACCACAGTTATAATTTTTCTGCAAAACATGACTCTGTTTTTGTGAAAGCAATGTTAATCATTATTGCATGCACAAAAACAAAGAAACCACAAAAGTTGAGATAGGAAAACAGAATAATAATACTGATGACCTACAGTCATGCCCTCGGTCATGTATGCTATCAATTGCACTAATAATTACAAGGAAATTTTCACAAAAATACATACATTTAATGTATTTTTGAAATGCAATGTTTCTCGAGAAATTACTCTAAGTTTTTTTTTATTGCAATATGGATATTAAATGATCGAGATTTTTCATGCATTTCGAATGCCATTTTTTTAAAATGCTAAAAATTTTCATAAAAATATGAATTTTGAAAAAAAAACTCAACATTTAAGTTTTTAACAATATGGGTATCAAACGATTTGGATTTGTTCATACATTTCTATTTTTTTTAAAAATACTCAAATCTTTCATAAAACTACGGATTTTTGAAAAAAATACTCATTTTTTCCCCACAATATGGGTATCAAATGATCAAACTTTTTAATATATTTCGAATCTAATAACAACATTTTTTGATTTTTTTTAAATATTTCACCAAACTTCATATTTTCGAAAAAAAAAACTCAGAATTTCAGTTTTTTTTTTCAATATGGGTATCATACAATCGGGATTTTTTCATACATTTGGAAAGCTGTAACACATTTTTTTTAATACTAAATTTTTTCACAAAATTACGTACTCTCGAAAAAGCTCAAAATTTATGTTTTTGACAATTTACAAAATTACGTATTTTCTAAAAAATACTCAAAATTACAAAGTTTCAAAATTTATAACATTCAAAATGAACTGAAATTTTGAGCGTGATTTTTTTCGAAAATACGTAGTTTTGTGAAAATTTTGAGTATTTTCGAAAAAGGATGTCATTACATTTGAAATGTATGAAAATAATCCGATCATTTGATACCCATTTTGTGTAAAAATTAAAATTTTAGTATATTTAAAAAAACACGTAGTTTTTAGAAAATTTTCAGTATTTTTAACAAAAGTTCTATGACATTCGAAATGTATGACAAAAACACGATCACTTGATACCCACATTGCACTCACAATTATTTTTAGGTTTTTCAAAGTAAAAAATTGCATTTTCAAAATACAGGAAAAATCTTGGGAAAAATACGTATTTTCGTGAAATTTTTTATGAAACTATAATTACAATGAATAGCTGCCATCATCTCGATTCCAAAACACTATAATTTTTTGATGTTTGCATGATTTTTCATATGCGGTGCTAAACCGAGGCATGACTGTAATATGTTTAAGAACTTTCAACGTATCAAGAACAAGTATCACTAAAATCAGATTTTTATTAAAACAGTAAAGCGTAAAATTTGCCTAGCAAATCTAACTTGTTTTCTAATTTTCTAATCATTTTTTTTCGATTTTTTGCCTTCCTCACTGAGGTAAGGCTATAATCCTGCTCTAAAAATGAACTTTGTATAAAAAACGTCGTAGACCCACCTTCATGTATACATTTCGACTCAGAATCGAAAGCTGAACAAATGTCTGTGTGTGTGTGTGTGTGTATGTGTGTATGTGACCAACAAACTAGCTCACGTTTCTCGGCACTGGCTGAACCGATTTGACCCGAACCTGTTGCATTCGACTTGGTTTAGGGTCCCATAGATCGAGTTTTATACAGGTTGAAGTTTCGATAAGTAGTTCAATAGTTATGTATAAAAATGTGTTCTCACGTATATCCGGATCTCACTTAAATGTATGTAAACTATGTCCGGGTCCATCATCCGACCCATCGTTGCCTTTGACAGCTTTTCAATTGCAATTGCATGGGATTACAGATAAAAGCTTAATTGCATTGCTCATAACTGAAAACAGTTTATTTTTTAAGTGTGGTAGAAATCTGGATATTTAATCATCTTACGTAAATATTAAAACGAGTCAAATTGAAAAGTTGTCAAAGGCAAACTTATGGGAAATTGGACGAGCTTTCTGGTAAAAATAATTTCGAGACTGAAAAATCAAGTCTGTCATATAGAAAATGCCAAAAACCACAAAAAAGCTGTTTTTTCAACATTTTATTTTTAAAACCGCTGTATCTTCGCAAGGATTGGACTTAGGACAATGGTAAATATGGAGACTTTTATGTAAAATTGTCTAACAAATCGATTCCCTTTATCGGTTTTTGAAAATTTTTATGTTTAGACCTTTTTAGTAAATGATTTTTGTATTTTTTTAGGAGAGGTATGCCTGTATTTTTCGTGAGTCTTTTTGTAACATTTTAGGCTGTTTCCTCAAAAATTTTGAACGACAAAAATCGTGACTTCACCTTAAATTTTAACTTTTAAACATAAAAATTGAAAAATCCCATAGAAGTGGCGTGTATTTTTCCTTCAGTGTATTTTTTTTTTCAAAAAGCCCGTCCAATTTCCTACAAGTTTGTCTTTGACCACTTTTTGGTACGATGCAACGCCTCCGAGATACAGTCATTTTGAAATTACAGAATACAAAAATATCTAAATAATTTACGCCCTTCTCAAATGTCATTTTCGAGTACAATTGGCTCAATATTAGGATGTAACAAAAATGACTTTTGGCGGGCATTCAAGGGTTTGTTCCGGTGGGCATACTAAGCCCAAATCCAAAATATGAGCTTGATTGGACGTAACAGGAGCTGGCGCTCCGCCCTTCAATTTTAAATGGGATTTAACCCGTAAAAAAAGATTTTTTCAAAAATGTCACTTTTTGAGGCATTTTGGCCACCAATGCGTTTACCAAAAACATCACTGGCGTGTAGGCCAGATCCTTGCGCATCTTTTGGTATATATAACATTGACATTTGGAGCACCCTGGAGCTCGATACAGGCCTTCAAAGTTTGGCATTTTTTCGTAAAATCGGTCGCGGCAAAAAAGATATGCGTCGCGCCTTGCGACGCCCTAGACGCCATTTGATTTTGCCGGGGCCGATTTTTCGAAAAAATGACAAACTTTGAAGGCCTGTACCGAGCTCCAGGGTGCTCCAAATGTCAATGTTATATATACCAAAAGATGCGCAAGGATCTGGCCTACACGCCAGTGATGTTTTTGGTAAACGCATTGGTGGCCAAAATGCCACAAAAAGTGACATTTTTGAAAAAATCTTTTTTTACGGGTTAAATCCCATTTAAAATTGAAGGGCGGAGCGCCAGCTCCTGTTACGTCCAATCAAGCTCATATTTTGGATTTGGGCTTAGTATGCCCACCGGAACAAACCCTTGAATGCCCGCCAAAAAGTCATTTTTGTTACACTCTACTCAATATACACAAAAATTGCTTATAAAGGCCTAGGATGACATGTCTGCAAAGTTTCATTGAAAACGGAGAGGGTTGGGTGCAAAAGTACCAGAAAAAATCCTGATTTGAGCTGGAATTGCTTCATAGATAAAAAAAAAATCCGATTTTTTTTTTTAAAATATCAACATGACTAAAAATCCAATTTAATTATTATTTTTACTCTTGCTTATTCTGCGTTGCTAATATTTTTTAACGTAATTGAATCAGTACCGCAGAATGTTGTTTTCGGCAAAAAAATATTTCAATGCAGCTATGATTTTTTGAAAACTTGTGAGGTACACATATTTTCAAAAGTTTTTGTCTTTCCCTCTTCAAAATCGGCTCGAAAAATCAGGGAGCAAAAAATATGTTTTTTTTAAATAAAACTTCAAAATTATAATGTGAATTTAACTATAAATTTACTGAATTTTGTAAATTTTTTATTTGTATCATTTTTTTATGTAATTAAATTTCCTAAATTTATAAAAAAAATCTTGTGGATGAATAATTCCATCGGGCAATTCGAAAATTTTAATTTTTTTGTAAAAAATCTGGCATTCCTGAATTTATTTATTTTAACGTTTCTTCAATTTTGTAAATTTCGTGAATTTCATGATTTTTTTGGGCTTAAACTTATTATTTTCTTTACTTTACTCAAGGCACGATATCCCATGGCAAACGAAGCACAGTCAGTTATGTTCAATAAAAACTTAAACATCCGGGATTGAAGCGTTCAATGAAGGTTACTTAAGTAACGATAGCTCAGAGCAGTGCTGCCGGATGCCTAATTGATGATATTTTGATTGACGCATTATCAATAGTCCAGAAACTCCAGTCTTGATTTATTAAACAAACTTCCCTTAAGTACCGATGATTCATGGCAGTGTTGCCAGAGCATCTAACAAAAAAAGTGTAGAAATAAGCAAGATTTTGTGTAACTACAAACGATTTAATCGTCTTTCGCAGAGTTTGTCTCGAAAAAGTGACATTTGTTTTTTTACCACAAGGAAAACGTGACGAGAAAGATGCATTTTGAGTTGTTTTTTTTAAATTAGCAAAATATTGGTAGAATTAAGATTCCGTGATTTTCAATAATACAGAAACGCGATTACAGCTTGAAATAATAATAGATTTTCCTTCAACATTATCGATTTCAGTTTTTCACATATTGTGAAACTTAGCCTATTGATCATTCGATAAAGATATTAAAAAAAACAGTTTTATCTGTTCGTAAAGGAAAACTGCAAAAAATGATCTCTCTTAGCGTTTATGAAATTTTAATCAAAATGGCTGTGCAATGAATTATAAGGTTGTTGGTAAAATTCTCGGGTTAGTTTGCATATGGCGTAACAGCCATCACGATCTTCGACACAAGGGGTTTCCAGCATCGTGTCAGACTGGTCACTAATCCGGAATTACTTGGAATTTGAGCAAGTAATTCAGTATTTCCGGATTTACTGAGTAATTCCAGAGTAATCCTGGTAATTCTAAATAATCCCAGTAATTCTGGTAATTTCATGATTTTTGTTTGTGAAAACATACTTCGAAAAAAAAAAAATAAAAAAATAGAAAATAACTGTTAAAAAGATAATTTCGATAAACTTTTTAAGATTCTATTTAATGCCTATTAATTTTCATGTAAGAAACCATAGTTATAGCTAGTACGGGATCATTCGGATTTTGAGTAAGTAATTCAGTAATTCCAGAATTACTTCGCAATTCTGCAGTAATTTCTGTAATTCTGGAATTACCTAGTAATTCCGTAGTAATTCGTGTAATTCCATAGTTACTCAGTAATTCGTGTATTTCCCATCAATTCAACACAGAAAAAAAGTTTAATTTTGGAATGTTGAAAATTTGGTAGGTTGAATATTACCTCTTTTTTGAGTAATATTACATTAAAAATGTGTAACAATGTGAACCTGATGAATATTCTTTAAAAAACTGATGAAAATTGATGTGAAAATTCATCACTTTCTGAGGTAAAATTAATTATTTTTTTAACACAAGATCTGTCACCATTTCCTGATGAATATTACCATATTTTTTCTGTGAAGTACTTACTAGTAATTCTTCAAAGGTAAATCGGCAGAATGCATTTTGCGTTTTCTTGATACCTTTTATGGTTGTAAGAAGTACAGAGCGGATTCGGAATGTCCGAAAATTCGGATGTTCTCTAATTCAAATGTATTCGGATGAAAAAGCACCCAAACGTCAACATTAGTTGTCAAATGTCAAAATCAGTTATCAAACTGATGTTGATATTTAACCTTTACGCCCTTTACGACCAGCAAAACTGGTAGTGTTGCAAGTGCAAAACATACGTTGCCAATGCCTATTTATTTTGCATCGGCCAGTCTGTTTCCCTTGGACAGTCTGCAATTTTCCCGGGTTTTGAGTTTCCCGAAAAACGGAAAAAAAATTTGTTCCCGGGAATTTTTTGAAAACATCATAAAATCTATGTTTTCTTTATATTTGTTATGTTTTTCATGCTTTAAAATCATACTATTAGCTCAATACTATTAATATCAATCTTAACAAGGATAGCACTTTTAGATAGTTTCAAAGATTTTTTTTTGTTCTTTGTTGTGCTTTGAATTTTAAATGCACTTAAATGCTAAAATCGGTTGTCAAGCTGATGTTGATGTTTACCCAATTGTTCGATAATTTCCAGGACGTCAAATTTTCCCAGTTTCCCGGGAAGTTTTAGAAAAAGTCATAAAATCTTTTTTTTTTCTTTCTATTTGCTACGTTTTTTAAGCTTTAAATTTATAGAATTAGCTCAATACTATTAATATCAATCTAAACAAGGATAGCAGTTTTTAGATAACTTAAACAATTTTTTGTTGTTCTTTGTTGTACTTTGAATTTTATATGCACCACATTTCTAATTCAAATTAAATAAGTATCTTATAAATATTTTTTCTATTTATTTCTATATGACATGACTAAAACAGCTCAAAAATTTGTTTACGATGGCTAAAAAACAAAAATGTCAACACATAAAATGGAACCAATAAATGTAAATTTTTAGAAAAGTTCAAACTTATAAATTGTAATACTTATGTAATTTCCAGGCCAAATAAAGATTTTTGTTTGATTCCGGGAGTTCCCCGTACAACATCAAATCCCGGGAATTTTGTGGCGGGAATTCCCGGGTTGGACGCACTATTGCCAAGCACGTGGTTTTGTGCGTTTGACAGCTGTCATTCGATCCAATTCCAAAGACTTTTCTCAATATGCTGGAAGCTAGGCTGTAATTCCAAGTTATTTTTATAATATTGAGCAATTCTGCGTGGTTTCTGGAAATCCCAAGTAATTCTGGGAAATCATAGTAATTCGTGACATATTGCCATTACTGGTAATTCCATTCAGACTGGTCAGTAATCCTTGATGCTGGAAACCCCTTGCTTCGACACTTATTTGTTTTTTTTTTTCTTCTAAACAAATCAAATTTGCATTGTTCAAAAGTAGTGCAAATAGAAAGCTTTTTAGAAGTTGATAATTCGTAAACTGAACAAGAAAAGATCGAAAACGGCTTTTTTAGTACATTTATTCTTCACAAAATTACTCAATTTGTTAAAACTGTTGTAAGTTGGTACAAAACAGCGACATTTGCCCAAAGAAGACTGCATCCTTTTTTTGCGTTCCACGTTCGAAAAATTTGTTGCATAAAATGAAGGCTTGAGGAGAGGGGAACCAGAAAAAATGCTGCAAAGCAAACACGGTTTTTTTATTCACTCGCTGATGTAAGCAAATGTGGCACGTGTGTTCGCCACCGGAATGTGTGCATGTTGGCCAGAGATGTCCATGTGAGTAACAGATGGAAAGCAGCTGAAAATTGCATGAGCTTTTGCAGGAGGGGAAATGTTAAACGAATGGTGAAACACAATTCCCGTTTTGTAGAAGTAAATAAAAGTACGCCAACTTACACATGTTTCTCATTTTTGCACGCGATGACGTGCCTAAATTTACCTTATTTGGATTTTTGTCAGATAAAAATCGATTAATCGACCGTTACCAACCTGTCAGCTGCAGCTTTGTAGCCTTCTCGAGAAAATCCAATAACTTTCCAGCTCTCCAACTTTCTCCTCCTCTTTCGTTCGATACGCCAGAAATAGAGCTCCGGTAGGTCACCTTGCTAGAAACACCTCCGCAAGGGGGCAAATTGCGGCTCAACCTTAAGAAGCCAACTTTAAGAACTATTTTTTCCGAGGGAGAAAAGAATCCCCCAAAGTCTGAGTGCAAAAGTGCAAAAGTGCACACGTTTTCAGCCCTTTATGCTGCAAGAGTTCAAACGAAGCCACCACATTCTTTCATGATGGAAGAACCTTCCCCCGTAATGGGGTCGAGTGGAGGGCCCCCCTCCCCCCCCCCCCCTATCAAAACGTCGTTACATGTGCAAATACACGTGTGGATGTGTGTGTGTGCTTGATGAACGTGCAAGTGTTTGCTTAGCACTATTATCGAAAAGGGAGGAGGGGGTGGGGGACTTGGGCTGAGAAAGTTATGAAGGAGCAATGTTAGTCTTTGGGTGAAGAAGAGCGGGAAACTCAAACAGGAAGAGCAAGTTTTGCATAAATTTCAAATTTGAATAATCTATTCATTTTTCGTTTTGATAGTGTAGCTTAAATATTGAAAAGGGAGAAATTGACAGCGTTGATATTTTTACGCTTTGATCTCAAACGTAATTGTATTAGGCTTTGTAATTTTTTATCAGATGAAAACAATTTTCTTCACCAAATCCTTGTATATTTATTTTGTGCCATCATACACATTTTAGTAAAAAATTATCAAGATTGAAGCCCCCAATTTCTTCACTTGCACTGCTGTCACATAACAGATCGATGAAGGTTTGAATTGAACCGTCAAAGAACAGTGTTACAAGTTCATGTAGCTGGGTGGCGTGCCACGTGCACATCTTTCTTTATTGAAGGGTTATCCTCGGTAGAAGGTTTGATATTAAATGGGTGTCCAGGTAATTTTTATATATTTTCTAACATATTAACAAACTATTTTTATTTTCCAGATTAAAACTTTGATTTTAAAAAAATCTTTAAAAGAGCTACTTAAAAATTAATTTCCACTACCGGTAGCCCTACTACCCGGCAAAGCAATTGTGTTCTTGTCAACGCAAGTGCACTCCTTCTGGAGGGAAAAAAAGGAGTGAGCAAGGATTTTCCTCATATTTCCCATGTCAGCTAGCGGAGGATTCCCCCTTCATGTTGGACGGAAATTGAAAATGTACACACCAACGGGGTGCCGTCATCTGTCATACTAGGATTAACATATCCTAGGTTCGTTTTATTGTCCGACAAGTCGGAAATGTGTTGACAGCGGGTGTAAAGTGCATTTCATTGAAAAACAATCCTTTTCGAGGTTCTTTTCGAAAAATAAATTTTCATTCCAAATAATGATTTTGAATGGTTGAATAACACCTTTTTTCGATGTTATTTTTTCTCAAGTTATGTGAGTGTGGAACTTTACATATAAAAATATGTTGCATTACATATAACCTCACCATTCTTTTATGTAATATTACCATATTTTTTTCTGCTGTGTATCAAACATTTGTGAAATTTCTAAGAATTCATGAAAAATATCTGTTGCATCATACTTTTTCTTCTTGTTAGATGATATATACTATAGTTTTTTTTTTCTATTTTATTCCGACGTTTCGACGCAATACGTCGTCTTCTTCAGGCGATTAGCTAAAAAGCCCCCGGACATGAAAACTGTAATTTCCAATCCTCTGAAGAAGACGACAATTTGCGACAAAATGTCGGAATCAGTGTTGCAAATGAGTGATAGAAAAGCTATCAATTGATTATCTTTGCACCAAAAACATCCGAAAGTATAGCGGCCGTCACTATAGCTTGTGAAATCTCTTCTTGTGTCTCGTAATTTCCAGCGATGTCATTCTCTCTCTCTATCACTCCTCTCCTTTTCCTCCACTATTCGCTCTCACCGCTGAGTCTCTCAATCTCTCCGAAAACTGCAATGAGAGAACGCGAGATGGCGATTAGGAGCCAACCACGCATGACGTCGCGTCAAACTGCGTTTGCGAAATTGGTTTTGTGGCGGCTTATGTGGTTAAACGCTGTTGCGGTAGCACGATCGTGGAAGCGGGAATGAGAGAGAAATGGAAAATGTCAGTCGCGAGTGTGTAAACACGAAAACGTGTTCGGCTATGTTTGGCACTGAAAGTTTCAATAAGGAGAGAAGAGCAGTTGTTTTTGAGGCATGAATATTCAGGCGGGATAATTGTAGTTGCTGAGAGATGATATTTTGAAATTTTTAACAACCTTGGTCGGAATATTAAAGAAAAAACTACAAGTTTTTGAATTTTGCTCTGACTGCTGAGCAAAAAACCAACCTAATGGAGTAATATAGTTGAGAACAACGATTTATTAGATATTTGTGTAAAACAAAACGAAGCCCAAGAAACAATATTCGCAGCACATAATTTTTATGAGTTGAATTTTGTGATGTTTTAAAATATTCATCAGTTAAATTTACGATTTAGCTATTCTAGTTTTACAGAGATTAAGAAAACATAAATATCAGAATAATACTCAAAAATATCTCGAAATTGAAACAACACATCCTTACTTACCTTTTTACAACAAAAAAAAAAAAAAAAAAAAAACAAAATTGGAAACATAGAATATATGTGAAGGGAAAATGAAAAACAAAACAAAACAGTTTTAGCAAAATTTGATTTAAAACAGTTAATGTATTTTTTTATATTGATTTATACAGAAAATATTTTATCATAAGGCTAGTACAAATTTCATTTAAAGTTTTTGCCCGATCGTGGTTAAAACTGCTGTCCCGGGCAGACAGTAATAACAAAATTAATAATATTTCAATAACAAATCCTGAAAAATAACAAAAAGTGTTATTATTTTATCCTGAAGTTCAACTTCAAGAAGAAAAATTAATAACAGTTTCTGATAAAATAACAAAAGTTGGTATTGAAGTGATATTATATTGAAAATGTTTAATAACACGCTAATATGAGGAAATGTTATACATTTCAAAAACTTTCCTAATAACAAAATTTGTTATTCGTTCGGTATACTGACTTAGAAATAAAATTACCATAAATAGCACAAATGGACAAGTTTTTAAGTGTCGATAACACAATCTGTTATTATTTTTTTCTTTTGTTAAACATGTTTAGATCTTTGGGTTAATTTTGTCTAATTTCGTTGGGGTCATTATTTTGGCCATGAAATGGGGTCCTTAAGCTAAAATAAATCCGATAAAACTAACTTTTGAGAGTTCATTTTTTTTTTAATTTTGTTATATTCTCTAACGGAATTGATTTATTTATTGAGAATTTTTGATGTGTGTCGTCGTTGACGTCATATCCTGCATCCAGAGTCGGAGTTGTCTTCAAAGTATGGATTCAAAGTCGCTTGGAGGTACCCGACTCTGCAGCCCTGACTAATACAGAGGAGTTATGGCAACTGCAGGTTTATTTGCAAATTACAAATAAACCATAACATTAACTTTTTTTGTTATGGAGACATACCAGTTCAATAACATTTTTTGTTATTAAGCTGCTCCACCTCTCCGCACAAAATAACAATTCTTGTTATTCCTTCATAATTCCTTCTGGGTTATAATAATTGTTCTTCGAACAAATATTTGTTATTGATTTTTTTTATTTTAACAACTAATCCGATCATAACATATAACATATTTCGATCTTCTCACAATATCAAAAACTGACCTTCCCAAGTTATTTACGTCTGCTCGGGGTCCCAATTTACCCCATGTGTCCCGATTCGCCCCAGTTGATGGTACTTGAAACCTAAAATGTTACTAGGGAAATGCATTCCCCTTCGTTTAGTATCATTTTTAACATGTTTGGGTTGATTTTAAAATCACCTAAATTTTGGAAAATTTTCGATGTTCACAATTGAGGTTTTGCAGCGTGACTGTGTTTCAAGTGTAGGTGGCGCCAAAATGAGGTTACTTGCCTAAAATCGTTTGCCTTTCTGCCGGGTTGAAGAACAAAATCGTTTATTTCTCATGATTCCCTGCATTAATCTTAATGAAACTGGTTGCAAAGACTACAAAGAAATTTTGCTTCAAAATAATAAACATCAATTGTGACCTTTTTCTTTAAAAAACATGTTTTGGTACACGAAAAAATGAGTTTCCCCGTATATATCAATGAAATAATCAGTTATATAGTTGATAACAGATGTGTTAACGTATATTCAACAATTTTTATTGTTTTTTGACAGACTTTCTTGCCAAATAGTCTAAATTACTACACCCAGAACTGGGCATCGGCATACGAGTGGATAAAGAGCACGATTCGATAGTATAATGGTACTGTGTGCGGACGGAGAGGATAAATCCCGAAATTGCCGTGAGTACTTTACTCATGGGTTCATCTTCAAAAAAAGTTCATCTATCAAAAAACAAAGTACCGGTACCAAGATTCGAACTCAAGACCTTCGGCTTATTGAACCGTGCCTTTGCCGTAAAGGCCACCATGGTAGTGGTCATTTGTCCATATAAGCCACTCAATAGGATGAACTCGTCAATGAACGAATGAACACGCGAGAGGTCTTTACTCACGCAAAATAGTACTTTCCTCACGTTTCTTTTCGGGAGGACTATCCCCTCGTTCTTTAACTATGGGTGTATCTTTTTCTAAATTTACAGTTTTCTCATCGAAAAATCAAACAAATATTGGAAAGTTGTACACCAAATTGTTGGAAATAATTTTTCTCATCTGAATCCGTTTTCGTAAAAATTTTTGTTTTCGTCAAAACTTACATTTTTTGAAAATTAATATTTGCAAAACAACTTTTTGCATTCAAATGTTGAGACTATGGCTTGTTATTTCAATTTTCATATATTTTTTTACTTTGTTGCCCGTTGTCGAAATTTGTTATATATATAGATTATATAGTCACATGCATGCATTCAGCTGGAACTTCAATATTTCGCAAATTCTTGCTCGATAAAAATAAATGCTTTGAAAGCAGGGTGTTCGTAAGAAAACTGCTACAAATGGTTAAAACAGTTTTCAAGATTTTTTGAATGTTATACAAGGTCTTCTTATTTTTAAAAGAAACTGTTTTTTTATATCGCAATGTTTATGGAATGAATATTTAGACAACATTTTTTCATATTAAAATTGGCAAACATACCAAAATTATGAGAGTTTAAAAAAAATAAAAAACTATGAAAAATCCCATCGAAAACAAGGGGGGGGGGAGTCTGGCAAAATGTGACGAACTTTTTTGAGGGGGGGTTCGACCTTGCGTGACAAAATGTGACATAGGGGGGAGGGGGTTTAATATTGGCGAAATATCATCAGGATCTAGTATTAACAGTCAGTTTTAAGAGAATGCATGCAAAATATGTCTTTTCTAGCAATTTTTCAACAGAATTTGAAAATTAAAATGACTTGTTGTGCTTCGAATCCCGGACACTGATAAAAGCTGATTCGAAATCCGGACACTCGTTTTTGCTAATGAATCGCACAAATTTGGACTGAAATGTTAGTCAATAGCATTCTTTAGGTCTCAAATAAGCTGTTAACATCAAAACAATCGACATTTTATATAAAAGTTTGCTAAAATTTAAGGAAATCAAAACCATGATTTTCTGCTTTGCCTGCCCGGTGCTTCGAACGCCTATGAAATATTTCACGTGAAATGTTTCGCATTTTTGGTAATGTTATAATTTTATTTTATTTAATTGTTTTGACATTAACTACAGCGTTCATACAAACTTAAAATGAAAGTTGATGTTAGAATTCATAAAATAACCCATTTTTGACATTTATAATGCGAACTTATATCCTAATAATTGATAAAACAAGATGAGGTGTCCGGGTTTCGAAGCGTCCGGGAATTCGAATCATGACGTTACTTTATGGATGACACCTTTAATGTTTTTTCTTGAAATCTTCAATGAAAATTGGATGCATTTTTAACACATTCTGATTTTCTTGGATAGCTGACAACAGAAAAATATGACAACAATTCATATGAAACATAATTTCTGTTTGTACTTTTCAAAGTATTTGAGCCATCAATTTTTTGCCGGGATTTTGACACTTAACACGTTAGTTTAATTTTCAAGCTAGCAAGCTTTCAGTTTCAAGCTAGCAGCTTTCAGTTTTTTTGCATTGCAGATTTTTCAAAAACTTATTTTTTCTGTCATTCTTTAGTGGCAACATGGCGTACGTATAATAACCAAAAATAACAGTGCTGAATAGATCAATAGCCACTCATGTCAGTGCTGAAAAGTTCAACTTTTCAGCCTTTACGTCAAAAAAGTTTGCTGTTCAAACTAAATAACAAAATTTTCACAGAAAAATCCGCTTCAAAAGAGTGGTTTGAAATTGCAAAAACAAAGTTCTATGCAGCTCGTTGCATAACTTGATTTACAACAGGCTCGTCGTATTTGTATAACTCGGCTCCTTGGATAAATTTTGGCAACTTTTTGCATAAACTTAATCTTTTGATAATTTTAAATTAATTCTGGCTTGATTTTAATATTTCTCTGAAAGTTTAATGAAAAAATTGATAATGTAATTTTTTTAGGGAAAATTCAATCTATTTTGAGTTTCAAAAGAATCGATGCAAATTTAACTTGAAGCAAATAAAAAACTCCCCTTCAATACTGTTCGATGGATCCATAAATCTCTCAACCCGTCTCCATTCTTAATCTTCCTTCCGAGCAAAGAACTCAAACTTCCTTGGAAAAGCGCATCTTTCCTTCCCCACTTTCCCTCGTTAGTAGTGCCAAAGCAAAATACTACAAAATGCATAAAAGAATCAAATTAAGCAGCGCCTCTCACTGAGCAAAAAAAAAAAAATCTTGCAAAACTGGGTCACATGCAGCGAGTTCGTCGCCTTCTTCGTCGAAATTGAATATTTTCAACGCGCCTTGCAAAGTGCCACGTTCCTGCACTTGCACATTTTCCCGGATGCGAAATTTGCGCGACTGAAATCCAAGTAATGTCACGCGGAGGCGAGGGGCAGGGTTTCCTGATTGATTGTTTTTTTTGTTTACTTTAATTTTGATACAAAAATGCAAAATTCAATTAAAATTGCGCAGACATCGTCACATTTTTTTGGAAATAATTTCTGAATTTATTAAATTCGGCAACACTGGCGGCAAACGAACAAGTTTTTCCATTTCTTGAGGAGTTTTCCCGCTAGCAAATTCAGAGGAAGAAGTTGGCAGGGATGGTAAAGGTGACACATACGTGCAATACATCGTCTTCAGATATGCATCTTCTACTGTGTGTGTGTGGCGCATTCCCGGTGTGCTGAGGCGAGAGAGACGAATGCACTGACAACTCTTCAAGCCACTAATGGCTGTTTGTGTGATGAACGGGGAGAGAAACTTGTTCCTTGAAAGTAGGGGAAGAACACTTTCTGTTACTAATGAAGCGACCAAGGAGTAACTTTTGGATCGGATTAGTGGAAGCATTTGCCGGCTTTTACTTCGATGTTTACCCGAACGGTAGTGTGTGTGTGTTCGGAGAAGTTTGTGTTTGTTTGCTTCAAGTAATAGTGTTGATATATTAGACAAGTTTGACTTGGATCGGGAAGAATCGTATGGAAACTGATATCGAGATATTGAGTAACTTTTAGCTAAAGAAAATTTAAAGACGAAAAAACTGAGCATTGCATGAGTGGGATTGAATAAGAAGTGCTGATTGTTTTCGAATACATTTTTTTTAATTTGACACCTTAGTCATTGAATAAAAATACAATCTTCCTAGTCGATAACTAGAAATTTTTTTATCTTGAAACAAAAAAATAAAAATAGAACTGCAAATAAATTTGTCATATGAATTATGTGATCGATTTGGATCAAACTTGGAGGGAACGTTCATCTATCGATAGTTGACGGGAATCCAAAGTTTAGTGCTGATTGGACCGTCCCTCTATTTTTGGCACCGTCCTCTTTTTTGTCGATTTTCTAAAAAAACTTGTTTTTCTTTTAATCATTGCAACAAAGACTTTCTACAGGTTGCATTTGATAGAAAATTGTCGAAGGAAATCGATAAAAATAAAATATTAACCCTTAAGTGTCACCTAATATTATATTTTAACGTTTTAAGTATTAACATTCAGTTTTGAACAATTCCTTATATTTTTATTTTCTTTATTTTGTCACTATTGTGTTCCCCGGACAATTTTACATAAAAATCAATGTAAACCTCAAACTAAAATGAACTATTGGCGAGATACAGCGATTTTATTGAAAAAAGTTTGATTTTGCGCAGCACTCGGAAGTACATGGTGTACTTTTCAACAAATAGAGATGAATCCCGCATAGCTCGGTTTTTATATGTGAGAAACTTATTCCGGATTTGGATTCATAGGACAGAGTGCTGCGCAAAATTAAAGTTTTTCAGTAAAATCGCTGTATCTCGCCAATAGTTCATTTTAGTTTGAGGTTTACATTGATTTTTATGTAAAATTGTCCGGGGAACACGATGGTGACAAAATAAAGAAAATAAAAATATAAGGAATTGTTCAAAAGTGAATTTAAATACCTTAAACGTTAAAATATAATATTAGGGAGCATTTAGGGGTTAAAATTTTATTTTTATCGATTTCCTTGGACAATTTTCTATAAAATGCAACCTATAGAAAGTCTTTTGCTCAAATAGGTGCAATGTTATGATTAAAAGAAAAAAAAAAGTTTTTTAGAAAATCGCCAAAAAAGAGGGAGGTGCCAAAAAAGAGGGACGGTCCAATTAGCACCAAACTTGGGATTTCCGTTAACTATCGATAGATGAACGTTCCCTCCAAGTTTGATCCAAATCAGTGAAGGTCGGGTCCAAAAGTGTACTCAGTTGACATGGAATGACCCATATTTCATTCCAGTTTAACGACACTCACTAGAGAAACAAACTTGTGTTTTAAAATAACATCTAAAAAAATCTTTCCGATTTTCTCTTCACTTGGCTATTTAATACTTGATTTAAGTTGGAACTAACTTTAGATGCTGTGAAAATTATCATTATTCAATATAAAACATGAATGATTTAAGCATTTCTTTAGTTATTTTCCTCGGAAATCTTTTAAGGTCATTCCCTTTTTTTTAATTTTTTGATAAAATCAACTAAGTTGCAGGAGGAAGACGTATAAAGCAGAAGGAGCAGGAGGAAGAAGGCAGAAGTCATATAGAAGAGGAATCAGAAAGCAAAAAGCAGATTACAGAAGGCAGAAAGTAAAATGCACAAAACAAAAGATAGATGGCAAATGATAGAAGGTGCGGTTAGAAAGTAGGCAGGAGACAAAATGCAGAATTAGAATACAGATGACGGAATGTAAAAATCAGAAGGCAGCAAGTAAAAAGGCAGAAGGAAAAAAGGCAGAAAGCAGACACAGATCACACTTAAATATTTTTACCGAATTCAGTACTTGAAAAATCGGTAAAGTTTAGATCGGTAAACCATCTGCCAATGAGAACAAAATTTTACCGAAAGTCGATTGTTTGATGGAAATATTGAACTACCAAATTTCGATAAGTTTTTACATACTAAATTCGCTATTTTTCAATTTACTGAACTGTTTAGCAACTTGAAACTTGAAAAGAACTGTCAGGAAACATCATATGGAGTCTGGAAGCTAAAGGTAACAGACATAGCAGAAAGCAGAAAATATAACACAGATGGCAGAAGTCCGAAGGGAGAAGTACACTCAACCCCCTGTTCGGGCCAGGCTTGGCCCCACAAAAACGACGGAGTTGGCACCACCCGATTCTTCGGTGTGCCGGAGCAGAAAGCGACGGTGGACACTTTCGGCGGACTGTGAACTGATGGACGTAGTCGTGGGCGAAGAAAGAAAACACTACTGTTACTTAACTAACTAATTTAATCAACTAAAATTGGTTTCGCAAAGACATTTCGCGCCGACTGGTGAAAACTGACTCTTGACGGAACTTGCTCTGTCGCGCGCGCCTTTCTCTCTCTCTCCCTTTCTGTCGTTGATCGTAGCAACCGCCGATGTGCGCAGGGTCGCTCAGATTGCAGCCAACTGTCAAAATGGCGTTGACCAGTGTTGCCGATATTTCTTAAACGTTGGGGCTCCAACACCCCCGGTGGTTGGTAAATTTTTCGTTTGACACTTTTTTAGTTGGTACCCCGTTGGTTGGTCAAAGACAAACTAAAAAGTGACGAACTGTCAATTTTTACACGGTGCTCGCGCATACTATCAAAACAAACGTTTGATAGTGTGTGTGAACTCCGTGTAAAAGGGGTGTCAAACTAACACAGACAACAGACGTTTGGGCTCGATTCTTCCCTTGTGTAAATCATCGCTACAGATTTTTTAGTTGTGGCAATCCGTTTGTGGCGCTGCAGTCGCTTTGCCCTGACACATTGCCCGCTGTCAAAATATCACTTTCCGCTTACTGCAGGGTGGCCACCAGATTTCGATTTTCAATTTCCCGGTTTTTTCCCGGTTTTCTCCCGAGACCAGAAGGAATTTTCCGGAATGTTTTTAAACCAAATTACAATGTTTTTTTTAGGCTAACGTTGGTATCAACATACTTTTGGAACGCATACATTTGGTTCAAAGTTTGAGTTCCTCAAGAAAGCTTTCAAATATCTTGAGTACAAAGTAAGTAAGTTGAAAACGAAGCCGTTTTTATCTGTTTCCAATCCAAACCTCTAATTTTTCTAATGATTGGGACTTTTCATCATCATGCTCTATAGATTTTACAAACTAAAAATAAAAAAAAACTTTTTTATTTTTTAGAATAACATTAATTATTATTAGAAAGCAGGAAATGGCATTTACAATTTATTAATTTTGTAGAAAAGATTTGCAAAAATACATTGTTATCAACATTTATATAAATGCTCGTAAAGTTTCTTTGAAAAAAGGTTTTGTGTATTCAAGAAGAACGATTATTCCAAGAATTATCAATTTCTGTGAATTAATTATTATTTTTTGGTGAGTACTTTCTTTTTAACCAAAAAGTCTTTTTGAATCATTAGTCCAAACAAAAATGTATACACTTTGGCAGCAGTGCAGGAAAATTCCATACAAATATAAAAAAAACGGTATCTTGACACTCTTTTTTTATCGATTAAGTATCTTCGGTAAGTTGATTGATGGAATAAATTTTCGAAAATAATTTTAATTTAGAAAAACTGTCTGAAATACCCAAAACACAAAATGGTAAAAAATCATAAAAAATGATCGAGCTGCGATTTTTCAACAACACATAAGGCTGGTACAAATTTTATTTAAAGTTTTTGTCCCTTCCTTCAAAGTTGCCCCGAAAAATCAGGGGGCAAAAAAATTTTTTTTTCATAGAACATCTAAATTTCAATCGAAAATTGAGTGCAATCAGCTGAAATCTATTTAAAATACATTCCCCTGCGTTTGGAATCATTTTTAAGCATGTTTGGGTTGATTTAATAATCTTTTGATTTTTTTTTTAATTTTCGGTCTTTAATATCGCAAAAAGTTTTTTCCGTACATTTTTTGAAGACTAATAATTGCAAAACAACTGAACTAGTGTAAAATGCATTTTTAAACACTTTTTGCATTCAAATGTTGAGACTATGGCTTGTTCTTTAATTTTTTTGTTATATTTTTTTTTGTTTTTTTACTCAACGTCCATGTACATTTCTTCAAATCAGTTTTCTTAGTAAAGCTTCAAAATAAAATGTTTTTCTGTATTTCTTAAACTATCTGCTGAAAATGCCAAGCATTTTGGAGATATTCTTTCTGTTAATTAAATATTCATTGACTTTTTTTATTTTTTCTATTATTTTTTCTTCCATATTTAATAATAATAATTTTGTATAAATTTATGATGACCGACGAATTGTTTTTGGAACAGAGATTTTTTAAACTGCCCAAAATATACATTTGAAAAATTTTCAAAAATAGTTTTGATTTCAGATTTAAACATGCTATTTAATAGTATTTTTTAGAAGTTGTAGCTATTTTCATTAAAAAATCATTCTATTTTAGCTTTAAAAAATCGAATGGTTGAGAAAATTCTTTACTGCTTTCTTTGAAGGACAAATCTTGATCATTAAATTAAAAAAAATCCTGATTTAAATTTTATGCACAACTAATATTTTAGCAAACAAAGGTCAAATTAACAATATCCAAATTATGAAACATATGATTATTTTTACAAATATTTTGAATGTTTTAAATTAAATGGCACAATTTACAAATTTGAAACAAATATTCGTAGAAAAAACAAAAAGAAAAAACTCTAAAACGGTGCACTTTATTTTAAATTCTTAAAATTTCTTAACGAATGCAAATTATAGGTTTATCATTCAAATATTTTTTTAAACATTTTCTGATTGGTCAAAAATAATTCGCCCGTAATTCACTGCACCTTAAATATGGTTGTTAGCTTTTGCTTCAAATCAATTTATTTTTTTTTTCTCTTAAATATTTCGTTTGAGGGGTTTTTTCTGGCCCCCCTGAGACCGCTCGTGGTACCCACAGGGGTACATGTGGTCGAGAACCGCTGCTGTAGAGGAATAAAAAATGCTAGTTTTTGCGATTTCTTCATTTAGAATAACAGGAATAATATTTTATTTGAGAAAAGAACATATTGAATACATTAAAGAGGGGCTTTTGTCAAAATTTAAATAAACTTAAAATATTTTCCCGGTTTGTCAGTCGAATTCCCGAGTTTTTCCCGGTTTTCTCCCGGTGGATAAAAATCCCGGGTTTTTCCCGGTTTTCCCGGTTTTTTCCCGAGGTGGCCACCCTGGCTTACTGTCATTTTACATTTTGTTGGTTTTCAACGTTTGTAATCGTTTGTTCTGGTTCTGGTGTTTGAGGATCGCTTGCACTAGAAATCCGGTGGGGGAATCTGACATGCCGGGGAGAACATTCAAGATTCAGGCCTTTGGTATGGCGACGAGGGTTCGCCGGAAGTGGCGGCACTTGAAGGTGGGGTGGGTTTCGAGGGCGTTGAAGAGGTTGATGTCTTCAAGGTGAGCGTTGAAATGATCGTGGTAGTTGGTTTGTCGGTTCCGGAGATAATCTTCGGAATGCGGTCGTTTGGGGCCAAAACGTTTACGGGGTTGGCCGTGATCATAGCTCTTGCTGACGGCGCCGATGACATCCAGACTTTACCGTGACTTTACCATACCTTGCTATTTTTCCTTCTTCGACAGTTCCGGATTGTTTCGTTTCTGGTTACGGATCTTTTATCCTCCAAGAAACGCTTGCCCATCCTCCCGATTTCCACCGGGTCTTCCCTCCTTTTCGCTCACCTCTGTTGGTTTTGTTTATAAACACAACCAGCAAGAATTTGACAGCCTCAAGCGCGGCCTTGGTTGCTGTGTTTAAAAAAGCATCTGACTAGACTATTTTTTTAATATCGATAATTAAATGAAAAAAAAAAACTTACATGTGCTCGTGAATCGTGTTAATTAATAATTAAAGTAGATTTACTATAGCATAAAAACATAATCTTTACCTTTTTAATTTTTATTTCGAAAAATTGAAATAATATATTTTTTAAACATGTCTGGGTGATGCATTTTCAAACACACCTTCTCAGAAAACCATCATGGCTGCTTTAGAGAGTGGCAATAGGCTAACAGATGGCGCTAGTAGATTAGCAGGATGCGGCAGCCATGTTTTTACACACGATTTTCAAATTATTTTGTTCTAGCCGCTACGTCTGTTGTCTGTGAAACTAACTAAAAAGTTCGTGTGACAACTGTTGGCAGAAGGCAGGAGAAAAAAGTGAGATAGAAGAAGAATGAAGCAGAAGGCAGAATTTTAAAGGCAGACGGCAAATGTAGAAGTTTTACTTTTACTTAAAAGACAAAATGCAGAAGCAGAATACCGAATACAGAAGGCAGAACATAGAAGGCAAAAGGCAGAAAGCAGAAACAGATACAGAAACCAGAAAACAACGGTCAGAAGACACAAAATGAAGGCTGTAGACAGAAGGCAGAAATATGAAGGTTGAAAACAAAAACTATAATCTAGAAACAGAATAATGTAGACAATGCAGAAGACTGAAGTTAGAGGACCGAAGATAGAAGCCAGATGGGAAAAGACAGAGTAGAGAAGATAGATAAGTGGAAAATGCTGATCGAAGATTGAAGATGGTAAAAGGGAGATGGCAGATGACAAAAGACAAAAGGCAGAAATCAAAAGAAAAATGGACAATGAGTTTTATTAAAGCGGAGAGAAAAAGGCATGTAAATAAAGTTGAGTCAGATGGAAGAAGGTATGAAGCAGAAGGCAAAGAAGTGCAGAATGTAGGTGTTGAAGGCAGAAAGTATAAAGCAGACGGCAGATGGCTGAAGGCAGAAGGCAGCAAACTTAAGAAAGAATGAAGAAGGCAGAAGACTGAAAAGAAAAGGCAGAGGTAAAACGATGAAAGTGAGCAGTAGGCAGAGAGCTAAAATGTAGAATTTTGAAATCTAAGTATGTACATATTCAGAAGGCAGAAGCCAGACGGTAGAACAAAAAAGAAAAAAAGCTAGAAGGCAGAAAACATAAGGAAAAAGGCAGAAGGCAGATAAAAATTGGTTCCTTCAAATTGAAGATCTATGAAAATATACAAAATAAATCTTGAAATGTACAAAATTGATTGCAATTCGAAAATTACAAATAATGAGCTAAATCACATTTTTTTCAACGCCGTAATCGAACGTTAAAGTACTGACCCATCTTTCTCCATTAAAATTTACCCGAATCACCAGTTAAGCTTAACCAACAGTTGAAGAATTGCGGGACGATGTAACGAATTCCATCAACCTGGGATGAGAGGGGTTATAGCCCAGAAGCCCCTTTATATAAGGGCCTGGTAGTTGCTAAACTTAAATCGAAGAAAAATTTTCCAGTTTCTATTTAATGCTTTCCTAAAAATGAGTACAAAGTACTTCTTCTGCTGAAAGGTAGAACCGTGAACCGGTCATAATATTAGTTTTGCGAAATATATGTTTTTGTTGCTGTCTTCCCTTTTCTGTTCAGATGATGGATTGTGATTTGTACGCTCTGTGAACCTTTCGTGCACGCGTCCGTTCCATATGGCACTGACATTCACGAAAAAGGTGCACTCGCCGACGACGGGCAGTGTTGCCATATGTTGCGTAAGTGCCCCCGATTCAGGGGTGGGGGTCGTAAATCTTTCATTTCTCACACTGGGACTGGTGCGTGCGTCGGTTGGAACGTGATTGATTAAGTGGACGAGAGAAGATTAATAGTGACCGGGTTGACCGCGGTGAGTTCCAGGTTTGCTTACTTTTGCGGTGGAGACTGAGAAGGGCTCAACAACAACCTAAACACGAACGAATCCACGCGCTTGAATGGGTCCAGGACCGCAATGAATATTGGAATGACATCAAACGGGCTCGACGAGCTTCATGAATATGCGGCTTGGCCGTGATTGGAAAATGATAATGAATCTGGAAGATGAGCAGAGTCAGATTTAGATTGAACGATGCGGTCAATTTGTGTTAAGAGAGTAGTTTGGAAGTAGCTGATGATAATTTGACTAAAATTGATGTTGATTGGATGTTTTGAAATCGATATGAACAATATTGCCACTCAAAAAAGCAAAGCAGAAAAAAGCAAAAAAGCAAAAAAGCAAAAAAGCAAAAAAGAAAAAAAGCAAAAAAGCAAAAAAGCAAAAAAGCAAAAAAGCAAAAAAGCAAAAAAGCAAAAAAGCAAAAAAGCAAAAAAGCAAAAAAGCAAAAAAGCAAAAAAGCAAAAAAGCAAAAAAGCAAAAAAGCAAAAAAGCAAAAAAGCAAAAAAGCAAAAAAGCAAAAAAGCAAAAAAGCAAAAAAGCAAAAAAGCAAAAAAGCAAAAAAGCAAAAAAGCAAAAAAGCAAAAAAGCAAAAAAGCAAAAAAGCAAAAAAGCAAAAAAGCAAAAAAGCAAAAAAGCAAAAAAGCAAAAAAGCAAAAAAGCAAAAAAGCAAAAAAGCAAAAAAGCAAAAAAGCAAAAAAAGCAAAAAAGCAAAAAAGCAAAAAGCAAAAAAGCAAAAAAGCAAAAAAGCAAATAAGCAAAAAAGCAAAAAAGCAAAAAAGCAAAAAAGCAAAAAAGCAAAAAAGCAAAAAAGCAAAAAAGCAAAAAAGCAAAAAAGCAAAAAAGCAAAAAAGCAAAAAAGCAAAAAAGCAAAAAAGCAAAAAAGCAAAAAAGCAAAAAAGCAAAAAAGCAAAAAAGCAAAAAAGCAAAAAAGCAAAAAAGCAAAAAAGCAAAAAAGCAAAAAAGCAAAAAAGCAAAAAAGCAAAAAAGCAAAAAAGCAAAAAAGCAAAAAAGCAAAAAAGCAAAAAAGCAAAAAAGCAAAAAAGCAAAAAAGCAAAAAAGCAAAAAAGCAAAAAAGCAAAAAAGCAAAAAAGCAAAAAAGCAAAAAAGCAAAAAAGCAAAAAAGCAAAAAAGCAAAAAAGCAAAAAAGCAAAAAAGCAAAAAAGCAAAAAAGCAAAAAAGCAAAAAAGCAAAAAAGCAAAAAAGCAAAAAAGCAAAAAGCAAAAAAGCAAAAAAGCAAAAAAGCAAAAAAGCAAAAAAGCAAAAAAGCAAAAAAGCAAAAAAGCAAAAAAGCAAAAAAGCAAAAAATCAAAAAAGCAAAAAAGCAAAAAAGCAAAAAATCAAAAAATCAAAAAAGCAAAAAAGCAAAAAAAGCAAAAAAAGCAAAAAAGCAAAAAAGCAAAAAAGCAAAAGAGCAAAAAAGCAAAACAGCAAATTAGCAAAAAAGCAAAAAAAAAACAAAAAAGCAAAAAAGCAAAAAAGCAAAAAAGCAAAAAAGCAAAAAAGCAAAGCAGCAAAAAAGCAAAAAAGCAAAAAAGCAAAAAAGCAAAAAAGCAAAAAAGCAAAAAAGCAAAAAATCAAAAAATCAAAAAAGCAAAAAAGCAAAAAAGCAAAAAAAGCAAAAAAAGCAAAAAAGCAAAAAAGCAAAAAAGCAAAAAAGCAAAAGAGCAAAAATGCAAAACAGCAAATTAGCAAAAAAGCAAAAAAAACAAAAAAGCAAAAAAGCAAAAAAGCAAAAAAGCAAAAAAGCAAAAAAGCAAAAAAGCAAAAAAGCAAAAAAGCAAAAAAGCAAAAAAGCAAAAAAGCAAAAAAGCAAAAAAGCAAAAAAGCAAAAAAGCAAAAAAGCAAAAAGCAAAAAGCAAAAAAGCAAAAAAGCAAAAAAGCAAAAAAGCAAAAAAGCAAAAAAGCAAAAAAGCAAAAAAGCAAAAAAGCAAAAAAGCAAAAAAGCAAAAAAGCAAAAAAGCAAAAAAGCAAAAAAGCAAAAAAGCAAAAAAGCAAAAAAGCAAAAAAGCAAAAAAGCAAAAAAGCAAAAAAGCAAAAAGGCAAAAAAGCGAAAAAGCAAAAAAGCAAAAAAGCAAAAAAGGCAAAAAAGCAAAAAAGCAAAAAAGCAAAAAAGCAAAAAAGCAAAAAAGCAAAAAGGCAAAAAAGCGAAAAAGCAAAAAATCAAAAACGCAACAAAAGTATGAGCAAAAATGTAACTTTTTTCCGAATAAAAAGCATATTTCTTCAGAATTTCTTTCAATTACATAAAATATTGTTGCTTACAAGCCCTTTTGCAATTCCACCTCCTATTTATTATGACTTATGAAGTGTTAAAAGTAATCTTCTATTCTAATCTTTCCAGAAATGAAAGTAATCACTTTCATCCAAGCTTTGTGTGAAAAGGGGGGGAGGCAATGGCTTTCTCCAGATTGAAATTCCCATTTTCATTTTTACAACATACATTCAAAAGCACACATCAAAGATTATTCCGCCCTCGGCTATTATTGTGAGGAGGTCCAGGAAAAGTAAGGGTGCTCCACCAGCTCCTTACCTCCGGTTCGGTTTTGCGGAATTCCTGTTGTGTGCGAACTAGGCACTCCTGGAACGTCAAAACAAGGACTTTCTTCCCGGTTTGGTTAGTGGGTGGTGGCGGGAGCAGGATGAAATGATTAAAGCTCTTTAGAGTTTTTGCCGGCAGGTGCGGTGTGTGTGTGTGTTACAACCGCGCAGAACAAAGTGAAAATCCGGAGGTTATTACCTGCCCTGAGGTCGTTTGATGTTTTCCACGTGAATATCTTGCGCAAGATGACGACGGTGCTTTGCCAAATCCACAGTCGCTGTTGAATGACGAACCTCGTCTAATGCTTTCCCCTCAGTCAGTCAAGGGAGACGTCGACTTCTGAATTGGAGGTGTAATCCGAAAATCTTTTCCCACCACAACCGAGTCGAGGGCACTTTTTCTCTCGATTGGAAAAGCACTTTTCATTGTTGTGAGCACGACGTCGGCGAAGGAAAATATTTGCGTTCTTACTTTTGGCTTTTTTTGTCAGGCTGTTTGCTTTAGGGGGAAAGCTTTTTGTCAGTTGAGCTATGAGAGACACTTCAGTTCTGTGAGCTAAATATTGGCTCTTTTCCCCTATTGACGTAACACAGTAACATGAACATTCTGTGATAAGAATCATTTCAATGGGAGAAAAAAAGATTTTGCCTTTTGATTGTGGGATTTGTACTGCGTGAGCCAAAGTTATAAATATTCACTCGTTCCCAGAATATAAAATAAGGCCAATAGAGCAGATTTATCATCGTTGGGGAAAATTTACAGATTGTCTGGCAATGCTCAATTTATTCTGAGACAAATCTTTGGTTTTCAAAAGCTCATAAATGTTAATTATATTTTCGAAGATTTTCCACGCAACTGGAATAAAAAGTTATGTTTCGTTGACCTTATTTTGGTAAAATAAAAAAAAGCACAAGTCAAAAAAACAAAACAAAGTGGTTCAGTTCTGATTTAATTTAACATTGCAAATTTTCAACTGTCATATTGTTATTTGAAATCATTTCAGTTGAGTAGTAACACTTTTTTTATCATTTTTTGTGGATTTCTAGTGTTTTTTTTTGGTCCTATAAAGTATTGTGTTTCATCTGTTTATAGCAGGGCTGCGGAGTCTGGTCATATTTCAAGCGACTCCGACTCCGACTCTGACTCCAACTCCGGCCTTCCAACTCTAGCCGACTCCGACTCCGACTCCGACTCCGGCTTTCAACAAATTGTTGGCTTCGACTCCGACTCCACATATTTTTTAATATTTAAAAAAAATCGTTAAATATTGTTTTGGAAACATTGATAAATAGGATTATTGAAAACAATCTCTAAGTGTCAAGTTTTTCTTAAGGAAAATAAGTTCGAATCCAAAATCGGAAAAAAAATTCTAGGTTACAAGTTGTATACGTTATTAAACCAGATACAATTTAGACTCGACTATCCGAAGGCCTCGGAAAAATTTCACTTCGGATATTCTTATTCGATCTTATTTTTAATTGTCGGGCTTAAGTATGACCCCTAAACTACGCTAAAGTGATTTAGAATTTTTAAATTCAAGATGGCGTCCAAAATGGCGGGATAACATGTTGAAAAAATGCATTTTGATATTTAATAGGCAATTTACTATTCAAATATGACTAAAATGGGGTCGCCGAACTCGAATGGAAGACCGAAAATATTTTTTTTAGAACGTGATTTAATTATCCGAAGCCCACACAAATCGAACTTAGGATAATCGAGGCTTATAATAATGGAGTCTAGACAGTATCAAAAATATGTCCAGTTTCGAAGGCATTTTTAGAAAAACAATTTTGAAAGTAAATTTGGACTCATTTTACCTCAAATTTACACTTATTTTATGAAAAGCTCAAAAAATTAATATTTAACTTTTTTTTTTTTTGTAATGAATCATTAAAAGTAACCTAGTAACCTCACTTTTAGGCTGACATTTATAAGAAGCACAGTGACAATCAAAGTCACCTCGGTTTTTTAAATAACAATTTTAAACGAAACTATTTTAAAGCTCCATTGATTTTTATTTAAGACGTACATGGGCATCACGCCATAGCTGGAGAAGAATATTATGGAAAATCAATTTACATTAAAAAAAATTGTGGAAAGGACGCTTAAGGGGTTCTTTTCAAATATCCGTGACCTAGAAAATATTGTACCCAGGGATTTTTGATTTACTTTAATTTTAAAATTTTCTATGTATAAGGAGGCGCGCGATACTTCTTGAATATTCACCTAAAACGAAGCTTTATAAATATATGAAATAACATAAAATTGGAAAAAAATAAAACTCCACCGGTAAAATATTTTCTAGGTCACGGATATTTCAAAAGGACCTCAAAAGCTACCTTTCCAAAAAGATTTTGTTAGGAATATTGGTTTGCAATGATTATCACCTTCCGTCATATTGGCTTGGGACATATACGTTATGAGAAAATTTTTACTGGTTGAATAATATTTGAAAAATATATTAAAATCCTATCATTTTATTTATACATTTTTTATTAAGTCCTTTTTGGTTCTGAAATCTTGAGATTTGTTCAACAATAATTTGCAACGATATCAAAATAGCTTGTCTAAGGATCGACACTTTGGTCAAATTTGAATTGAAAGGGTTAAGGATGCAGTCAAGACTCAATTCTATATTTCTGAGTACAAATCAATATTGTCCATTAATTTTTATTTAATTATGATAATTTTTTTATGATACTACAAACTTGGGTTAGAGAGGATTAACACGACGCTGTCGTGCTATTATGTCGCACCCGCCATTTCGACGTTCCGAGAAAAACGCGTTTTAATGTTTGAACTTGAATAAACAAAAACGAGAGCACGCAATGTAAACAATGAATAACACGTTTTGCTTGGTTGACCATTCAGTGCGTTACCCCGAATTTTGGTTGAAATTGGTTGCTGGAGTCCCGAGTTATAATTACACATGTTTACGGTAGTCTAGCTTGTACGTGCGTCAAACACATCCTGACCTGAAATCCCTTTGGCCGTATGTCGCACTTAAATCAATTTTCAGGAAGTGACAAGATAGCACGACAAACTACTTTCATATGAAAAGTGACAACAATTTTCGGAGCTTTATTGGTTTTCATTGAATATCTTAGGATTGAAATCGAATTTTGGGGATCTGTAAAGGTCAAAAGGTGAGGCATTGTGAGCTGCACAAAATGGCGTTCTTAAGTCAATTTGGCCCAAAATGCACGTACGACAAGTTAGCACGACGGCGACGATATAGTGATCAAAGTGAAATAAAACAATAAGAGCATTCCAATCACAATAAAAATGCTCCAAAAACATAATGGCATCTAATAAATCTCCTGAATAAAATTAAAAAATGATAACGAATGCAACTTTAAAAAAACTCAAAAATACAAGTTCTGTGAAAATACTGAACAAGTAAAAAAAAATTGTTGAATTTTAGATAACTCCGACTCCGACTCCGACTCCGGGTTATCAGAAATTTCCGGCTCCTACTCCGGCTCCGACTCCGACTCCAGCTGTTCGAGTTTTGATGACTCCGACTCCGACTCCAGGTCCCCAAAAAGACCCGACTCCACCGACTCCGGCTCCGACTCCGGCTCCGACTCCGACTCCGACTCCACAGCCCTGGTTTATAGGAACTTTAAAAAAACTCTAGATTTCTTCTTCTTAGCAAACAAACACTCCACTATTTTTCCGAAAATATTTGTCCCACTCTAGAGAGCCCCCCCCCCCCTCCCCAAAGTAAACAAGTCACAAACAGATGAGATTTTGTTCTTATTGTTACGTGCGTGCCAGAGTCAATAGCGAGAAGGGGAGGAAAGCTCTTTGTTTGGGATGGGCCACCAAAGTGCGTGTGCTTCCGTTGACGCTTTTTGTGTGGCACTTTTGGTTTTATTTTTATTGTGGTGTTGGTGCTATTTTTGCGTGATTTGCGTGACAAAAATAAGCTTCGTGGCACGCAACAATAAGGGGGGGAAATTAACTGAAATGTAGCTCGGTGACTTTTGTGCTGCTGTTGAAGAGTGGTTTGATAGTGTTTGGAACGGCAGTCAAGTAGCTGTCAATAAGGTTCGATTGGGAAGTGGTTATTGTGATTTCTTTAACTGAAATTCAATCGCGAATTTTTTACCAATTGAAATCGTTTGTTTAATTTTTTTTCTGCCGCCAAGAACATTGTCAATTGCATATGAGCAGTTCTCTAGGATTTCGGTCATTCGATTTTTTTTGTATTTTTTAATCCGACTGAAACTTTTTTGGTGCCTTCGGTATGCCCAAAGAAGCCATTTTGCATCATTAGTTTGTCCATATAATTTTCCATACAAATTCGGCAGCTGTCCATACAAAAATGATGTATGAAAATTCAAAAATCTGTATCTTTTGAAGGAATTTTTTGATCGATTTGGTGTCTTCGGCAAAGTTGTAGGTATGGATACGGACTACACTGGAAAAAAATAATACACGGTAAAAAAAATTTGGTGATTTTTTTATTTAACTTTTTATCACTAAAACTTGATTTACAAAAAAACACTATTTTTAATTTTTTTTATTTTTTGATATGTTTTAGAAGGCATAAAATGCCAACTTTTCAGAAATTTCCAGGTTGTGCAAAAAATCACTGACCGAGTTATGAATTTTTTAATCAATACTGATTTTTTCAAAAAATCGAAATTTTGGTCGTAAAAATTTTTCAACTTCATTTTTCGATGTAAAATCAAATTTGCAATCAAAAAGTACTTTACTGAAATTTTGATAAAGTGCACCGTTTTCAAGTTATAGCCATATTTAAGTGACTTTTTTGAAAATAGTCGCAGTTTTTCATTTTTTTAAATTAGTGCACATGTTTGCCCAGTTTTGAAAAAAATATTTTTGAAAAGCTGAGAAAATTCTCTATATTTTGCTTATTTGGACTTTGTTGATACGACCTTTAGTTGCTGAGATATTGCAATGCAAAGGTTTAAAAACAGGAAAATTGATGTTTTCTAAGTTTCACCCAAACAACCCACCATTTTCTATCGTCAATATCTCAGCAACTAATGGTCCGATTTTCAATGTTAATATATGAAACATTTGTGAAATTTTCCGATCTCTTCGAAAAAAATATTTTTGGAATTTTCAAATCAAGACAAACATTTCACAAAGGCCAAACATTCAATATTACGCCCTTTTAAAATGTTTGTCTTGATTTGAAAATTCCAAAAATATTTTTTTCGAAAAGATCGGAAAATTTCACAATTGTTTCGTATATTAACATTGAAAATCGGACCATTAGTTGCTGAGATATTGACGATAGAAAATGGTGGGTTGTTTGGGTGAAACTTAGAAAACATCAATTTTCCTGTTTTTAAACCTTTGCATTGCAATATCTCAGCAACTAAAGGTCGTATCAACATAGTCCGAATAAGCAAAATATAGAGAATTTTCTCAGCTTTTCAAAAATATTTTTTTCAAAACTGGGCAAACATGTGCACTAATTTAAAAAAATGAAAAACTGCGACTATTTTCAAAAAAGTCACTTAAATATGGCTATAACTTGAAAACGGTGCACTTTATCAAAATTTTAGTAAAGTACTTTTTGATTGCAAATTTGATTTTACATCGAAAAATGAAGTTGAAAAATTTTTACGACCAAAATTTCGATTTTTTGAAAAAATCAGTATTGATTAAAAAATTCATAACTCGGTCAGTGATTTTTTGCACAACCTGGAAATTTCTGAAAAGTTGGCATTTTATGTCTTCTAAAACATATCAAAAAATAAAAAAAATTAAAAATAGTGTTTTTTTGTAAATCAAGTTTTAGTGATAAAAAGTTAAATAAAAAAATCACCAAATTTTTTTTTACCGTGTATTATTTTTTCCAGTGTAGTCCGTATCCATACCTACAACTTTGCCGAAGACACCAAATCGATCAAAAAATTCCTTCAAAAGATACAGATTTTTGAATTTTCATACATCATTTTTGTATGGACAGCTGCCGAATTTGTATGGAAAATTATATGGACAAACTAATGATGCAAAATGGCTTCTTTGGGCATACCGAAGGCACCAAAAAAGTTTCAGCTGGATTAAAAAATACAAAAATTAAAATTGAAGAAAAAAGACCGATTTCGTAGAGAATTGCTCATATATAATGTTCATTAAAGCATTACGTAAAAAATTTTATTTATCTATTCAATACATTGAATTCGTTAGATTTTTCAAATACTTAGTTAGTTAAGATCCAGAAATTGAAATACGCAACTTTTGGTACCCTTACATGTATAGGTCATCGCTGAAATTTTTAAGTTATTGCAGTTTAGCTGAAAAAAGTCGATTTTTTGCCGTTTTCGTCATTTTCCTTTTTTTTATTCGCGATAGGCGTCGAAAAACCTAGTTTTTATTTTCAAAAAATCTTATCTAGGAATATTGAAAACATAACTTCACCATTTTTGGTCCCGGGACCTTCAAAAGAGCATTTTAAGTTATCATTCGACTTTTTCAAATGTTAGGCTAGATATTTGAAACTTTCAGCTATTTTTCCTTGCGTGTTATGATTTTTTGAAAAATTGCAATTTTTCGGACCACCCTAACACGGCGTAGGTTACCCTAATGGCCAAACAAAAAATACGGGCCTAATTATTTCGGCCAAGGAATCCTCAGAAAATTTTTGAGCCCGATCGGAGAACTTTTTTTCGAATCATGCTGTTTTCGTGAGGAATTGCTGTATTTTTGAACATCTTGTGATATTTTATAAATTTCAACAGCTTTTCTTTCTTAGATCCCAGATTTCTTAGTGTTTAAAGACATAGCTCACAAAAAAAATAAAAATAAAAAAATGAATAATATAATCATCATCAAAAGAAAATCTTTGGATATTCATCAAGAGAAAATATCCGAAGAGAGATTGGCTCTGCCTTCTCAAAACGCACGAAAGATCGGTAAAATGAATTTAAAGCGGGGTCCAAGCGGGTCTTACAGGTCTTGAACCTGCCGATGTACTCGGAGAAAATGCCCCACAGCTCAGCCGAACTGTAGAGCACCTCCCTGGCTTCCTCCTTCGTGGCTCCACCGTCTCGGGAGCCACTGCTTCCTTGGCTTTTTCCTGCGGGGCGAGGGCGATCCTTCGATTTTCCGTCCGGAACTGCGCCCGACAGCGGAGGGAACTCCGCCGGCGTGAACGCCGGAATTGCTGGACTCTGTTTCTCCGCCTTCCTTGCCGGCGGATTCGGTTTCGACGCCTACTGGCGCCTCCGGATGAAGTCCGTACGCTTGGGGCAGCTGCGGTCCATGGCTTCGTGGGCTTCAGAGCAGTTGGCACACCGCTTCGGCTCGGCTTCTTGGACTTTGCACTCGTCTATCTTGTGGGGACCCCCACAGTTGTTGCACCTCCCTTTCAGGTGACAGTTCCTGGTTCCATGACCCAGCTGCAAGCAGTTCCTGCACGGGGTCACGTTCGGCCGCTTGTTCCGGTAGGCTTCCCACCGGATGATAGTGCTTGCCACAACATTCATTGCAGAGAGCTTGTTCAGATTGGTGTATCCCTTGGGGAAGACCACAATGTTCGGAGTTTCGTCCACGGTGGACTTTTCCTTCCGCTTGATGACATGCACCTCCAGCGCGTCCAGCTTGAGATCCCTCTTCGGCAGGTACTTGACCTCATCCGGTTTCAGTTGATCAGGCAGGCCTCTGGAGAAGCTCCTGCAACTTGTCAAAATCTTTGACAGAGAAGCAGGTCACCTTGGTTCCAAATCGGGTTAGTTTGTAAATAAGATCGAAACCAAATTTACAACATTCCACTATCGCCACGAGCTTGCAAAAATCCGTGGTGCTCTTCACCACAAAAGGTGGTTGGTTTTGTTTACCTGCCGACTGGCCAAGTGGTGGAACCGCCGGGACGTCTCCTCCTCCTGCTGGGCTGGCAATGTTGTTGTTTTTGTTTTCCGCTAGCGGGCTGAACTTGGTGTTGTTGAGCAGATTCTGCTCCACTTTTTCCTCTCCGACGATAGCTCCGGTGACCTCAAGAGACTTCTTCCGCTTCCGATTTCCGGGGATGAGTTGAAAATCATCCGTCTCGGAGGTCTCTTCCACCTCCATCCGTCAAAAAACTCGAGGCAAGCAACGTTGCCTTTAGCGCGCACGTCACAACACGTCTTCTCTCTCGAAGCTATCGTAGCCAAGTGGCGGAACATCCTTTTCACTACTACACTTGCAAATGTAACGTCTTACGTCGAAAAGTGACCTTTCACGTTTTGTAAATAGGTTGTGTGTTTAAACAAAATGAAATAAATGATTTTCAGTAGTGCTGACCAAGGGTTTCCAGAAGCGTTTATTACTTGCCAGTCTGCCAATTAATTACTCAAATTACAGGTCCAAAATAATTAATTACATAAATTACTTAATTACTTTTGACTGTGATAAAAAAATATTTAATTTTATATTAAATAAATTTAAGAATTTATTTCTACGATTCTGAACTAAATTATTTATAAATAGCTCATTCGATAGCACTTTTCAAAATAAAACTTAATAAAATAAAATAAAATAAAAACTCTATATCAATCGAAGGACAGACAATATTTTTTTGTTCAAAGTCTTAAATTATGCTTTTTATTTTATTTTTGTACCAATCTGGATATTTTGAATTCGCATATAATTTTTATTGAAAATAGCAGAATATTTCACTAATGTTAAATTTACACATTGAAAATCATTTCCGAGCTATAGACGATCAACGTCAAAATTGCCCCCCCTTAGAATTGCTAGTACCAACCACTTGTATATTCCTTTTTATCTACAAGGACTTTGCCGAATACCCATATTTACACAAAGAATTTTAGAGCGCCCGCCGTGGGATTCGAACTAGCAACCTCTGGATTGTAAGTCCAGTGCGCGGTCCGACTGATCCACACGGGGGGGACATTAGAGGGCGCTGAAACTTGGGGTGAAGTTTACATAATATTCTACAGCAAGTAAACTTTATTTCATTATAAAATTTACATTTGTATTTAATTATACCATCTACAGGTAAAAAAAAAGTAGCAATTCATATGAACAAGACTATTTTATGTCCAATTTAACCTGTTTATTATCTGATACGAAATTCCATTATGTTTCAAGCTTCAATCAACCAAACCCTTATCAATCATTTGTAGTTAAGATGCATTTTCCTGCGTTTATCATCATATTAAGCATGTTTGAACTCCTTTGAAAACATTTTGAATTTTCATGAAATACCAATCCGACGAAAAGTTTTTTTTTTCGCGAAAAACAAATTTCGTCGATACCTCGATATTTTGAAAACTAATGATTGGAAAGCAACTGGGCGGGTGTAAAATGCATTTAAAATACTTTTTTCATCAAAATGTTGAATCCTAGGCTTGTAGTTTAATTTTTTTATTTTTTTTGCCGTAACGGCCTTATCATAAAAGCAAAAATTGGAAAGCGTAGCTTTAAAACAAATTGCAGGCTTATTTTTTCGTAATATTTTGAATTATCTCTTTTCGCCGCAAAATAACTTTTTACTGTACTGTTTTACTTCAATATCTGAAAAAATATTAAATTGATAAATTTAAAAAAGGAACAACTCATTTCTTTGCATTCACAGTAATGCATTCTGCTAAAACTCTCAACAAAACCACAATTTTAAATTGTTTTCAGTTTATTGTAAGTCGAATGCCATCAAAATATTGAAATTGTTTGAAAAAAGACCCTCTAATTTTCGAGCAAACATAAACTTTGAAAAATAATTGCAGTTTGCATTGGTTTGACATTATTTTGTTTTTTTCTCAGTATATATAAAAAAACCGTTACCAAAAATAAGGATAATGTAAATTGTGACATTTACATTGGATTTAATTTCTGCATCTGAATATTAGTCAACTGTAGTCACTGAATTTGATTTAAAACATTGAAACATTTGTCTCTGAAATATTTGGAAATATTTCAGGAAAATAGCTCAACTCTTAATAAAAAGAGATCTTAATAGACTTTTTTTATTTTTATTGATTTTTAAATGGCTATCACGTGAAAACTTTGCTTTTATCAATAATAATTAAGTACATTTTGATTTTAAATATTTGATCCACATAAACTTCAAATAATTTGACTGCCTATTAGAAGGGAAAACATAAAAAATTAATCAGTTCTAATGTAATTCTTGCAAAATGTTTCTTATTTTTACAATTGTTTAATAAAAATTAATAGATTTTGGATTTACAAAACATTTTTCACTAAGTAATATATCATGGCGTTGACTTTTGTTGTTAACCAGCTTAGCTAAACAACACGTTGAAAATAAATTTTAAGAAAGTTTTAGGAGAGAACTATTGTGAATAAGGCCTTCTACATACAGAACCAGCCTTTTTTAACTTTGTGTGACACTCTTATTTGAAATAAAAAACTACTGTTATAAAAGATTATGTATGAAAGTCAAAAAGTTTCGTTGAACAAGCACAATTTATAAAAATTACTTTAATTACTCAAAAATTACTGTAATTACCAATTAATTACTTCAAATTACTCTAATTACCATGAATTACTGAGTAATTAATTAATTACCTAATTACTAGCTTAAAATCAAAGTAATTATTAATTACTTGCCAGTCTGAGGCCTTGCTGGAAACCCTTGGTGCTGACAAGGAAATTCACAAAACAAATATCAGCAGATTGATTTTCTTGGAGAATTCGGGAGCGATTTTCTTTTGCGTGATTTGCCTCCTCTCTCTTTCTCGGGTGAAAAAGGTTCGCAAGCAATATTGATTGTTTTGCAATTATTCCATCCCTGATAATTGCTTAATTTTGGTTTTTTTATATTGTACTTGAATCATGAGCAATTCTCAAATATGTTTGCTTTTGTTCCACAAAATGAGTTGTACCCCATTTTTCATTCATTTTGTACTTATGTCATTTGTACTTCATATTTTCAAAATAGAATTCATGAGAGTTTTAAGGTTCTTGATACATGAGCATTTCTTTGAATCATGCAATGATGTTTGAAGATTTTGTTCGAGTTTTTTTATTGTTTCGATTATGAGCCTTTCTTTTTTTTATAAGAATGACTTTTTTTTCGATTATTGTTAGTTTTAGTTTACCTTTAAATAGACATTGGATAATTGAATTAACATTTACACCAGAGCAGAACTTGCAAAAATTATTTCTTGGGATTTATATATCCTTTCGATTTATGGGAAACATTATTTATAAACGTTTTTTTTTCTTTTGTTATCTTTTGAATCATTAATAAAATCTTGAAAAATAAAAGTTTTGTGAGTATCACTTCTTTCAAACATCAAGTAGTTGTTTAATAATGTATTTTTTTGTTTTTTTTTTGGAAAAAATGAAGGATGATGACTATTACGTTTTGCTCCGAATCAAATATTAAACAAGAACGAAGATAAGTTTAATGAAATGGGTTTGCATGAAGGTAATGAAAATATGCAAAAAAAATAAGTGGGTTATTATTTTAAAACGTTGGTATCCCCACTTTTATTCCTTCCCTGTGCTGTTTGAACATTCGTGCTCAAACTTAACCCACTTCAACGAATTTTCTTAGCAGTAAACTTTTCGCAGTTGGCCTACCCATTTAGAAAAGAAGGATGTTGTAAGTAATCACCCCGACATTCTCCAGGTTGCTTCCGAAAAGTTGGCTTACAAATTAGATAAATGAAGTGTATTTTTTCGATTTTCAAACATTCAAATTAAAAAAAAATGCAGCACTGCCAAATAGTTGATACCCTTGCCGGAACATAGCTCAAAAGCTGTCTTTTTTTATGCCTTATAGCAAAATTTGATTTGATTTGTTTGAATGTTTTTATGCATTTAAAATATTATATTCCTTAAATTCTGACTTTTCAAAACATATCAAATCAATATAAACAGATCTCTCTACGGTTTCTATACGAACTTGGGCCAATAAAGTAACTGTCAATTTGAACAAGGTTTTAAGCATAAAATATTTTTGCACACAGAGCTTAAGTGCATTCTACAAAACATGCAAAACCAATGATTAATTCAAAGCCGATGAGACTTAATCCAATCCAGCGGTCGTTGAACTTCAAGCAATCAAGATTGCAAGATTGCACCATCTGCCAATTAACCTAAAATCAGCAAAATCGTAGCTCAAATCGTCGCATTATCCCCATCTACCACAGCCCAGCCTCCAAGATAAATCCCTACAAGCCAACAAACACGTCCAAGAATCCCCCAGAAGGCTCCACTTTGACATTTGCACCTGCTCATTAACATTGGTCCTCCACCCCCACAACTGACCCCGGAGGGAGGACGGACAAATACCGATTTCGTACCAAATGGTCGCCTTTGCGGACCACCTGGACCGACTAGGGCGACGACGCCGGACAAGGGTGACGACGCCGGAACCGATGTGTAGGTCGTAAACGGTCGACGACGGCTGGACTGTTGACACTTGACAAGGAAATGCTTTCGTGGTACAATGTATGCTGTCTTTGCATGTAGCTTAGACGCCTAAAGGTTGTCCCCTGAGATGTTCCAGAATGTAACAGCTGCTGATGTGGGTCTGGGTGGTCGAGGAATTTCAATTTATTGTTTCTACTCGTTCCGGTGTTCGAAAGTATTTGATAAAATTGATTAAAAAATACTCAACATTCCCTTTTTCCCCTTGCCCCTTCCAGGTCTGCATCGTCCAAAAGCGCGACAGCGGGAACCTGTTTGCGATGAAGTACGTCAGCCGGAACGCGTGCATCGGCCGGGGTGCCCTCGGCGGTGTCCTCAAAGAGGTCGAGCTGCTGGCCTCGCTGGAGCATCCCTTTCTGGTCAATTTGTGGTTCTCGTTTCAAGGTACGTGCCGGTACGAGGGGTCTTTTAATTAGCACGTAGTAAAATGGTTCGCGGTCTTCGCGGGAGAAAATGGATTTTCATCTCCACTTGGCATAATGTGGCCCTCGGGACCGCACAAATTACATTATCATCACACTTTGCGGAGGAAAAATCTTAAAAGTCTAGCGGTTGACACATCAAAGTAGAAAAAAAAGTTTCTTCGTCACAAGCTCTTGCTTCAGCCATCATCGCCTAGCTGATGTCCGTCTGGTGTAAATCAACAGAGGATATAATTTACAAGAGTCATTGGATGAAGTGAACTGAATGTTCCGAATATTTTTTTAATTAAATTTACCTACTTGATAAGTTAAAATCTATCGATTAATTTGCTTTCAATTTCAAACAATTAAGTCTTTAGTGAATTTATTAATTTATTAAACATTAAACGGTTGGGCTTGATTTCATTATTTTTAAATTTAAATCCATCCCAAACTCTTTAAATGTCAATATGTTTGGGGGGAGGGGTGGGGCAAGGTTTCAATATTCGAATGAAAAAAGTGATTTAAATGCAAACTCATTATTTTAAAAATATGTATGAATAGACGAAATTTTTGTTGCGCGAAAAAAAGGTTTTGGGGTGCTATTTCTGCATTAGAATTTCATAAAGTATTTTTAAACGAGCCTAGCATATTTAGAATGAATGACAGTGCAGGACAATGAAGTTCAGATTGTTTTGAGTGCATTAGCATTCTATTTTCATTGGTTGAGTTTTTTGGAAAAAACTGTCACTATTTTTTGGACAGAATTTGACAGGAGGGAAAAAAGGTCACTCCCCCTTTTTCCCTAGTTTTAGCGAACTTTATCGCGTTTTAGCGATGTGTATAGAAAAATAAAATTTAAAATTGAAAATACCAATAAAAAAAAATAATGTCCGAAACATTTATCTGACTTAAACAAAAAAAAAATTAAGAAGGTTGAAAAAAGTGATGCTAGAAAATTTACTATTTTTCGATGTAATTTTTCCCCAATATGTGCAGAATAAGTATAAATTTTATTGGTAAGATGTAAATTTACACATTTTTAGAGGTAATATTTTCTTCTTACTCAAAATCTCGAGTCCCACACCAAAAGCATTTTTTTTACTGTTAAGCTAACAAAAATGTAAGGTGACTGATACTGAAAATTAAATTAAAAAAAACAAGGTTTGTTTTGAGATAGAAATACACGTACAAGATTTTAGATAAGAACAATTCCAGCCCAAAACAGGATTGTTTATGGTTCTTTTTTCTCGACCCTCTCCGATTTCAATGAAACTTTGTAGACATGTTATCCTACACTGAAAAAAAAACAATTCTCGAAATCGTGAATTAAATTCAGGAATGCGAGAACCACGAAGGAATATATTCACGTTTACAGTATGTAAAAAAAGTAGTTACACCCCTTGGGCACTATGCACATTTTGTGATGAAACATGTAACAATTTAAAGTTTGACAGAAACCTAGTTCTACGTTTTGTTCAGAAACTCATGCCAAACATTTTGCTACAAAAAGCTCATGAAAAGATGTTTTCTATAAAAAGTTATATAACAAATACTATTACAAAAATAAAAAAGGTGCAAAAAAAGTTTGTACACCTTTCGAAAAATTAACATAAATAATGTTATTTGTTGACAAATCACCATAAATCCAGTCTCCCAACTCCAAATAGGCATCCTTGACTGATTAAAAAAATAATTTGGATTGAATATAAAGTTTACTAACTAGTTTCTGGAAATTCTATGTAAAACTTATCTAAACTTAATTTTGCAAACTTTTAATTCAAATAAATGTCAATATATTACCATATAATTGCTAAATAAACATTCTGGTCACGTGAGTGCTTTAAATATTTTTTTGCAATTCCGTCGTGAAACTACTTACTTTTCCTGTCATTCTTGAACGACGAAATAGCCTACTTTTCTGTACCAAAAATAACAGAATCGAATAGCAACACTTTTCAAAATAAATGCTGAAAAGTTCTACTTTTCAGCACTGAAATGGGTGCTGAAAAGTTGAACTTTTCAGCACTTGTTTCGAAAAGTAACACTTTTCAACATTTTTTTGATTTAAACGTTTTATAGACAAAATACATGAAAATTTGACTTAAAATTTCACTCAATGGGTGTTTTTCGGAATTGCAAAAAATGTTGTATGGAACTCGTTGCAAAACTTGATTTTTTCAGCACTCGTCGTATTTATCCAACTCGGTGAACCTCGTTGGATAAATGTACGACTCGTGCTGAAAAAATCCTCTTTTTGCAACTTGTTGCATAAACTACTATTTTAATTCGTAATTTAAACATTGTAGTATCTCAAAGCATCGTATCAAAAAGTGGTCAAAGACCAACTTGTAGGAAATTTGACGGGCTTTCCGAAAAAAATACACTGAAAGAAGAAAAAGTGGCGTCACTTTAATGTGATTTTGTTATATTTAAAAGTTAAAATTGAGGGTGAGCCCACGATTTTTCTTCGTTAATTTTTTTGTGAAAATAGCCTAAAATGTTACAAAAAGACTCACGAAAAATGCATAATGGATACACTCTCCTAAGAAAATACAAAAATCATTTACTGAAAACGTGGTTTTAAAAAGTGCTCCAAACGTCAAAAATTTTCAAAACCGAATACGGGAATTGATTCTCCAGACACTTTTTTTTTAAATAAAATTATTGAAAAATTAGATTTTTTATGGGTTTTGGCAATTTCTAAATGGTACAATGGTCAATATGAAGACTTTTATGTAAAATTGTCTGTAGAATCGATTCCCGTATTCGGGTTTTTTAAATTTTAACGTTTAGAGCACTCTAAAAAAAGGTTTCAGTAAATGATTTTTGTATTTTTTTTTCAGGAGAGTTGCTCCATCCTGTAGTTTTTGTGAGTCTTTTTGTAACATCTTAGGCTATTTTCAGAAAAAAATGAATGAAAAAAAAATCGTGGGCTCACCTTCAAATTTGACCTTTAAAGTTAAATATCGAAAAATCTGACAAAAGTGGCGTGTTTTTTTCTTTCAGTGTATTTTTTCGGAAGGTTCGTCAAATTTTCTACAAGTTTGTCTTTGACCACTTTTTGATACGATGCAACGGCTTCGAGATAAGGTGATATTTAAATGCAAAAATATTCAAAACACTCACGCCCTTCTCAAATGCCATTATAGAGTGAAACTGGCTCCATGTACACAAAAATGTTTTACTTAAGCGTAGGATAACATTTCTACAAAGTTTCATTGCAATCGGAGAGGGTCCGGCACAACCGATTCCCTATTAGACATAGAATTGCTCATAAATTAACATATACAAAAACAGAACAACTCTATTTAATAGAATTTGTTAAAAAATAAATAATTTTTCATCTAAGATATCGACTTTCATTGAGTGTGCATTCTGGATGATAAAAAATCCGTTTCATGTTTTTTGTGTTTTCTCAAAACCCGCAAAACCAACGTGTAATAATGTTCGATCATTTTTATGGAAATTATTCATACAGCTTCTGAAACTCTACACGACGCTGACACAATAGTTACTAGGATGTAATAAAAATGACTTTTTTGCGGGCATTCAGGGGTTTGTTTCGGTGGGCATACTGAGCCCAAATCGAGGGGGATGACACTCCCGAGATGAGCTTGCGATTCAACCGCGATGATCTTCGATGAACGCGATCTGCCACGATTACCAAGAATCAGTGCGATCTGGCACGATTGCATCGCGATGTGATACCCCGTTCGCACGGGCGAGTTATAACCGGTTATAAGACCAAAAGTGGTTATAACTCTTAAAACCGGCTATAACTCTGGTTTTGCCCATACAACGAGCTGTCAGATTAAAACTGGTTTTGAAAGTTATAACCAAGTTATAACTGCTCGAAAAGGGAACTCGAGTACTTGAAAACTCATAGTAGCCTTTGGAAACATTTGCGAAACGTCCGACATTGACAGAAACAAAACAATTTTTTTCTGATTCTTCGCTAAAATACGCCATCGTATCGGAACTTCCCAGTGCCATGGGGCGGACAGAGCTTCGTTGCAAGGAACTTGGTATCGGAAGAACAGTGCCGCCCAATGCCCAACAACCTGCTGAGCGGACATACACTTGGACGTGTTCAAAATGTATTCCAGTAGAAATCCGATTTCGCAATTCGCTCGGTGCTTGTTGTAGAACTGAACTGTTTTTCCAAGTAGATTTTCGTTTCACCTATCAGAACGTTTGCACCAACAAGTTCCCTATCGATAATTTTTCAGAGTCTTGCGGGAAGGTGGCCTAGATCTCGGAGCACTTGCCAAACCATCAAAGTATTCATCGGATGCAGATCGTCACCACGCGCGGTCCAATGATCCGAGGATTTGGCGCGTCCTGGCGGGAACGACTGGCTCACGTGCTTTAGCGGGGCATGCTACGGACTCGATGCTCTGCTGCTGTTGCTGGTGACTCGCGGTGCTGCTGCTGTTCCTCGGCGGATGGACGCTGACGCAGACTACGCTCCTGGAAGATTCTCGCGATCAAGTGGTGCTGCTTTTTGTCGAACTCTCGGGCCACCTGGCAAAAATTCTGGCCGTGGGCAGAACTCCTACGCTGGTGGTACTTCGCTGGGACACGTGGCACTCGAGCTTGGTACTTCCAGACGCCGGTGAGGTCCACTAGCTAGGAGATTTGATCCGTCTCCTACGAACGACACCTGCCGATCACTATCGCAGTGCTCGCCAGCGATACTGGTTGGTAGCGGTATGGTCCAATGGCTCACGTGCGTTGGCGGGCAGTCTACAGTTACGTGTCGCGAGTCGATCGCTGGATGGAACTCTTGAGGATGCTGACGAACGTCGATGGTGTTCAAGATCAAAAAGACCTCTACGGACCTCACGTGGCCGTAGGGACGGCTCAGCCGAGCAGCGAGGCAGGTTCCTCGTCGACGTTCGCGTCCTGTGGCTTGGAGGGGATGGTGTGCCGTGTTTCGTTGATGTTCTTTTACAGTTCTATAATAAAAAATTATGCTTTTGGGGGGGGGGGGGGGGGTCTGAGCCACTTTGCAGGAACGCAGTCGTCTCCTCCTGTTGATCACGGTGGTACTGCTGGTGAGGTGCATTGTCTTGCCTAGATCTCGCAAGCATCCATTCGCATCATCTTCAAGGATTTTTTGGTTTGGCGCAGTACTTTGATGGACACCCCGATCGGGGTTAGGGAATATAGCGGTCTTCCGGTAATCCTAACAAATTAGAAAGGCAGTTCTAATTTACTATAAGCACATAGTTCGTTCCAATGATTCTTGGCTATTTCCATCCGGTAGGGTCGACGTAGAACCGTGTTTGTTGTTGTCTCACGCGCCCCACATCTATGTATGCTCTCAGCGATGTCCTGCGAAGGACTTGGAATCTGGCTCTAGCAGACCAAAAATCTTGAATAACATCCATGACGGAACCAGGTACTCAAAAAATTGACCGCGAGAAAATTTACAAATAATGAAAATGACGCCTTTACGCAAATACCCCTTTCCCCCATCTTTCTTGTATGAAGCGTAGATATCAACTTACCCCCCCCCCCCCCCCCCCCCCCCCCAATAGACTTTATTAAACTTTATTATTATTGCTTCAACTCAGTCTCAAGTTTCATCACCAGAAGCAAGACCTTTTTTTTTCAATTCTTCATCGTAATTCTTCCTGACGGATCATTACCCGGGCGCGATGGTAGAACTTGACCTTTTCCAGCCTGAACTTTTGGACACGGACACACCGCAAAACACGACGGTACTGTGCGCGCTCGCTTCGGCTTCGGACGATTGCTATCTGGCATATCAAGGCAGTGCGAACGTTGGGGAAGTGCCGATCTTCAATGCCGTTAAAATGAATGCCAAGCCAAATCTCCGTTGGCGGCGATTGCGTTCAGTTAATTGGGCACGAAAGTGACAAAGGCAAGCGAGAAGAGCACGGTGATTCGGGGTTTTCGGTGAACAATTGTTCGAAGCTGTTCGAGTTCCGCCGGCGCTTGAAACGGTGCGTATCGGTTGCGTCACTTGCGTTCAGCATCTGCTCCAAGTATCTGTGCTGCAGTTCGAGTTGGAACGCAACTCGCAAGCGAGCGGCAACAAAACCGAGGGTAGTAAGAACAACCACTGGATGAGCTATATCAGCAAGGCCGTGCGAGCTCCTTGCCGCTGGCGTTGCCTTCGCAGTAAATGACCACGCGCCGTACCGGAAGTGATCTCGGCGCAACAATGCTCTCCCGTGTATATGTGCGTATGTATTGCGAGCACAGACAATCTATTTAACGGCGATCCAGTTGGTGGCTGCGGTGACCATCTTCGAACCTTCAGAGTCAGCAGCCCAGCTTCTACCGGCTGACAATAAAAGAATCTTTTAAAGAACTTATTCAAAATTATGGAAATATGATTTTAAAATACCTACCATCTTGCCCAAATCCGGTATCGGAAAATGCCAAAAAAAAAACCCGCCCCTTAACGGATAGAATGCCCAAACCTGGTCAAGGATCCGTATCACCGCAAAAAAAAAAACGAAAATAGATGACACTAAATAATCATAGCCTGCTGAAATCTGTCAAAGTAGTTAAAACCCTTAAAACCATTCGCACCCGTGCGAACGGTTTGGATATAACTAGTGCGTCCATCCCGGGAATTCCCGGGACGAAAATCCCGGGATTTTTCCAAAACCGTGAATTCCCGAATCCCGGGATTTTTTATAATTTGTCCCGGGAATTCCCGACCAACGCGAACTTTTTGGATTAGGCCAGTGGCCCAGAGGGCAGGACAGTGGCATGGAAGAGGCACTCAGGAGCAGTTGGACGTGCTGTACGAGAAACCGCTGGCATGACGAACGCCATGAAGGCCACGATGGGTTGCGTGCCGGATATGTCCGCACTACGAACCGGCGCTAGAGGGTTGCTTTAAGGTTTCGCGCTGCAAGCTCCTGCTCGTGGCCAAAGATCCGGACGGGTGAACCCGTGACCAGACACTTCACAAGGAACGAGCCCAAGGTTGGTTTCGTGGTGCTCATGAATCCGACGACCATCGAGGAGGAGGAGGAGTTTTACGCCCATCGGGATGTGATGGAGAATGGCACCAAGTTGACCGAGCTGCAGGCACTGCTGAATGACTTCCGGAACGTGAAGGCGTGCCGTCCCCTAGACCACAGGACTTACACGACAGTAGGTGCTTGCTGGCACTGTAGGGAGAGATTGAGAGAGTGTCTCTACTACACTGGAATCTGAACGGTAGGGGATCAAGAGCGTTTTGTTCCTCCTCAGGTATGCTTTTCCATTTCAGATGTTTGAACTCAGCAGTTTTCTTAAAGGTGAGTCTGATTATTTTTTGCAATATAGAATAATTACACGGGCACACAACTAAGCAAAAAAAGTTTAACTTTTGAATTGTTTATACTTACCAGATATTGGTGATCTATGTTTTTACTTATTAATTAATATTATCTACTCTACCAACAGAGAGCGAGTTGTGGCGCTATAACCACGGCATATAGTGTCCAGGGCATTCGTGGAAATACGATGTCCCATCCATGAGGGTCCCGGAGCACCAAAACTTCTTAGCATGGTGCTCCCAACGATTCATTGCCTAAACAAACAGGAACGTGAGCGGGAGATCCCCACGTTTCTTCCTCCCCTGTAGATTCAGAACTGTATTGTTGTTTGATCATTTATGCTCAAATTCAATCCAATTCAACGAATCATCTTTGCGGTAAACTTTACGCAGTAGGCCTGGCCGCTTTAACGTTTATGATGTTTCAATGCAATTTAATGCAATGGGGCACTGCAAATGTTAATAATGACAAGAAGATGCTAGGCGTTAATCAACCTAAGGCATTCTCCAGGATGCCCTCGAAAGACTGGCTGCGATAGGGTTAGATTAGATTAGATTAGATTAGATTTGTCCCGGGAATTCCCGAAATTGAAAAAAATCAAATTTTGGTCTGGAAAATTAAATTTGGTTTTGGAAATAGACAATCAGTAGAATACTTAGTAATCGATACGAATTTAAAATTTGTATTCGGCATATATCAGCATTAATTTGGATTTTTAGGGAAAATTGTTAAAATTTTAGTTTACAGATTCGCAAAATGCCTTGCGCTTTAAATATTTTCAATTAAATTTTATATAGTTTTAAAAGACTGGGAATTTAATTTACGTATATTTATGATTTTAAATATGAAAAAAAATATTTTTCATCAATCGCCGGGATCTGGTCCTAATCAGGACAAATGTAAGCCATTTTTTTGCAAAATGTTGTGCATTACTTCGGTTAAAACAGGAACATAACCAAACACTTAGTTCACCGATTTCCAAAATTTATCGTTCTTAAATCTCATGTACCTATTCAGACTGTTTTCTCCAGTTGGCGATAGTGACTTGTAGATAATTTGTAAAATATGTTTTATATAAAAAATTAAATTCAAAAAGTATCTTAAGTTTTATATGACTTCTATTATTTTATTTGTTGTCGTTTGATTTTTTTTGACATTTTTGAAGATTTTCTTTTAAGTTTTTCTAGTAATGTGATATAACAAAAATATAAATGGAATATATTTATGAAAGACTTATGTATTTAGTTTGAATTACATTGGATAAAAAAAATTAGTTCACTTATTATCACCAAGCTAATCACCTGAGCTAATTCTATGATTTTAAGCTTGAAAAACATAAAAAAATATAATGAAAACATAGATTTTATGACTGTTTCAAAAATTTCCCGGGATCCCGGGAATTCCCGGGATTCACAAAATATTTTTCCCGTTTCCCGGGAAATTCAAAACCCGGGAAAATTGGACGCCCTAGATATAACTTGGTTTTAACTTAAAACCATTTCGTTAAAACCGGCTATAACTCGCCCGTGCGAACGGGGTATGAGCGCGATGTTATCCGTCTACTGCTCGAATGAGTTTGACAGCAACCAAATGACAGGTTTTGATGAAATTCGATTCGAGCAGTGGAAGAGCAAAACAAAACAATAAACACGTGGGGAAAATGGCTGTTGGAGGAAGAATTATCTACCGGATCTCGGAATCTTAAGGCCTACTACCTCCACCTGCCTAGTTCGCTGCGCCATCGAAGACGACCTTTCAAGCCGGAGTGAGCCCCGGTGAAAGGCGACGAAGCCGGCGTCGATTTGCCAGCCCAAGCGACAGCCCCTGCCGCCGCTCCAGTTGCCGAAGCTGAAGCCTATCGATGACGGCAAAGGCCAAATCCAATCCAATCCTCTACCCTGCATGCCTCTATCCTCCGTGCAGGCCGTCGCGTGCACTCAATAGCTGAAGAAAACTGTCACCGAGATGGTCCAGATCCCGGATAAGGTTGTGGAAGACCCAACTTTTGAAAAGGCTAAACCCGCACCGATATCCGTCCAGGCAAATCAGCACCACAATCGACAACCTGTTGCTGCACCCGAGTACTTCCACAAGTAATGCGAACTGCACGATTCCACCGGACGACGCGACCCGTCGCATGATGATTACGATCTACTTCGCAAGTCAGAACCAATCTCAAGGAATTCCGTCGTCACGACGAGCGTAGCTGAATATGACCATTTAAGCCGGCGTGTCCCTTGTGAAGTCGCCTCTGTCTATTCATCATCAGGTCCGGATGGACGGTTGGTAAGTCTGATGGTCTTCGGTTGAGTTTAGTTCAGTACGCTGATTCTGATATTTTTTCTAGTCAGTGATTCCAACGTCAAAACGGAACCTGCAGCAATCTAAACCTGGCGGGTGTGACTCGGAAGACGTTTCGGTGGTGGCGGCAGATGGATCGCGGGATACCATCTACAACTTCGAGTGGGTCGAGTGCATCGAAGAGGTCATCCACGCTTAATCGGCATGAACTCGTTCTGCAAGGACGCTACTCGGTTGGCAACCAGCATCAGCCGGTGACGTACGTGTCCGATGGTGCCGACCGAGGACGACGCGATAACCTGAACCTGGCCGACGACGAGCATTGTGGTTTCCGGCAGGCAGCTGTTGCAGTCAGACAGGATGGCCAGCTGATGACTTTCGATGACGACGAACCAGATCGTGGAAAAATGTTGACCATGTTGGAGTGCGTCGGTGAAATATAGACCACCTGGACAAGTCGCTCGAGACGTTCGTGGCGGCAAACGGATCGCGGGAAATCATCTACAACTTCGAGTGGGTCGAAGAGGTCATCCACGCGCTTAACGGTGGCACCGGGATGCCGGTTGTCCTACAGGTAGAGAAGTCAACACTGTAAGATTTTTGTATAGTCTTATAATAATAATAATCTTCTTCAAAAATTCTTAGGACATGGTGACTAATCTCGGCTGCCGGGACATTAAGGCATACACGAACCTATTCAGCAGTAAATCGTTCTGCAAGACGCGCAACCAAAACCAGCTGGTGACGTCTGGGACTTCGTCGCCGATTGAAGGCCGCCGCCAAGCAGCGTGGGTTCCGGCCTTTTCGGCAGGCACGGATGTTGCATTAGCAAGCATGGCGCCAATGTACCTACTAAACGGAAATGTTGGCGGAAAACCGAGACGCACCCAGCAGAGAAGAGGAGATTTCCAAGCGTGAGATGTTCCTGCCGCAGCTGAACATGATTGCAGGACCGGGTCGCGTCACAGACACGCGGTAAAACCGCTCACCTTAGACTTAATACATCCCGAAGAACATGAACGGGATTCAGTGTTTTTTTTTTCGAATTTAGCAATTTCTCAGGTTCTTCTCAATAAAACTTGATACTGTTTGAAAAGTTTACGGCAAAAAATCATGTTCTTAGAACAAGTCCTGTAATTTTGGTAACTGTCCCTGAGTAACGCGCGGCACAACTGTCACAACGCGGTCTCCACTGCCAGCCTGCCGTTGGCGCCGCGTGTTCTGCGTTGGTTGGAGTAATACTCCAACTCTTACGGATCGACTCTTACGGATATTTTAAAGAAATCAAATACCCTCCCCTAGCCCCCCTAATTTAACTAATTTATTTATTTAGCTTATACACTGAAAAAAACCAGCATAGCAAAATCAAATGTTTTTTCACGTGAGCTACTCCAAAAACCAACACGATAACTTCACGTGCTTTTCCTTTGACTCTCACATGCTTTTCATTTCAAATGAACGTAAAATTCATTCAGCTCCGGCTGATCATTGGCAAACAAACATTCACTCATTTTTCGCATGGTGTTCACGTGAGACTCAAATGAATTTCACCTAAATTTGCCCCAATCGGCTTGTCCTTTGGTTTTGAAGTGTAAGTCACGTGAGATTCAAATGAATTTCATTTTGATTTGCTCCAATTGACTTGTTCTTTGATTTCCAAGTGAAATTCACGTTACTTTCAAATGATATCGATGACGAAAATTAATCCTAAAGCAAGATGGCAATTTTCATAAAGTCCGAGCTAGAGCTCGCGTTCCTAATTAGGATTTCTTCCCGAAAAAGTGGATTTGTTTTTTTTTTCGCTGGATTATTTTATAAAATATGGTAAGTAATTACTAATGAATTCTGTACAATATTTAATACTTAGCAGAAAATTTCTAATAATTCTACAGGTAATCACGGATAGGATAACTTCCGGCGAAACCTAGGGATTCCCATGGAAGAGAACTTTCCGTGGAGTGTGGAAGATCCGGTGTGTGTCTTTTTTCTAAGTGTGATTCGTTCTCGAAAAAGTTTTTGATTAACATCTAAACTCCCAAGCTCGAGAAAAGGGTGGAATTTCCATACAAATTCCCCCTATTTCTCGAGCTTGTGAGTGCAGGTGTTGATCATGCAAATCAAAGGCAAAAATCAAAAAGATATTACGCGTATTTTTATTTTACAATCACAAATATAGAATAGACAAAAAGTATGCTACATAAAACCTTCACTTAAAAATGAAAAGAAAATCATTTGATTTTAATGTGCAATCCATTTCTTTTTCATAAATATTTCATGTGATAATCATGTGGGATGACACGTGAGGTTAACGTGTTTTGCATTTGAATTCATCGCGACAAATTTCTAAGTGATTTGCACTTGACATTCACATGTAAAGTTGTATGGGGCAGATTCACGTGTGAAACATGTGATATTGCTATGCGACTTTCTTTCAGTGTATAGAACATTATTATTTTCAATAGAGTTATCTAAGCCCGTTCTCACGAACACTAGCACGTCATTTGTTTTGCTGTCGGGTACAAAATTTAACCTCACTTTTTTTCGTGTACGTACACGCAATACATGCGCACGTAGATAACTCTACCTTCACCTAATTATTCGACTGTGTTTGTAAAATCCGATACAGCTTGTACGTCAAAAACAGGTTCATGCTCTCGCCTTGGTTGTCAGCGTCCGTTTACCAACTCAACGCAGAACTGTTCCGGCATAATTCGTTCAAGCTCTCCGTTACGATGACCGTGCTCTGCACCATGCCAAGCTTGGCTACCTCCCGAATCAGCTCGTAGGTGACTCCAGATGAGATTGTTTTCGCGTGCTCCAGGGGAGATTCGTTTTTTGAGTAGCGCCGGAGGAAGCATGTGGTTTGAGTGATAATTGGCGGGGCGATTGTGGAAGAAGCTTTTCGGTTCGGTTTGGTGATCGAGTTGCCGGCGATGATGACACGAAACGCACTGGACGCGAACACACTTCCCCGGGACAGGTCGAACCCCTCCAGGTTTCCGAACAGCCACTGCTGTAGCAGCTCCATCGAGAGGGAAATTTCGCTGGAGTAGCTTTGATTCAATCCGGGGATGACGACGATAAATGGGAAACTTTGAGAGGCTTTTAGGGACCACCTTCAATGTGGAAGCGGCCGTCCGTCACCGTCTTCGTAGCCGAATCCGCTGCAGGGCGTCCTGCAGGATCAGAATGTACGCATCGTCGGTACCGCGCGACCCAGCAAGCACTACTCCGTCTTCGGGTCGGCCATCCACAGGGTACATCGATCCTGGAAGAATCATTCACGTTTTTCATCCCCTTGAACGAGACCAAAAACCAAACTTCATCAAGCGGACCATCTTCTCCAGCAAAATAGCGTCTTTTTATTTTAAACAATCAATAAATACCGAAACTGGCTGCCTCCAGATCCTCGCAGGCGAAGTCCGGCTGAACGCCTAAACGGTCCAGGCTCATGGAGAGAGAAATGTAAATCGGCTCAAATAGCTGTCGCAATCCGAACCAAAATCCCAAGAAATTTGATTTATTTACATCTTCAGACTGCTCGAATCAACAAAAATAAACAATGAAGCAGTGCGCCCAGTTTCATAGGAAACTGCTAGAACGAATAATTTATGGCAACTCTGACTGCATGAATCCAAATTTTCATTCGAGCACGATGAGCGCGATCTGGCGCGATCTGGCGCGATTAGCGAAAAATTACCACGATGAAGGTACGATGAGCCGCGATGAAAGAATTTGACGAGATTTGGTGCGATATGAACGAAATCGCGAAGTGTCATCCCCCTCGGCCCAAATCCCAAATATGAGCTTGATTGGACGTAACAGGAGCTGGCGCTCCACCCTTCAATTTTAAATGGGATTCAACCCGTAAAATAGATTTTTCCAAAAAATACACTTTTTGAGGCATTTTGGCCACTAAAGCGTTTATTTTCAACATCACCGTCGTGTAGGCCAGATCCTTGCCCATCTTTTGGTATATATATCATTGAAGTTTGGAGCACCGTGGAGCTTGGTACAGACCTTCAAAGTTTGGCAATTTTTCAAAAAATCGTCCCCGGCAAAAAAGATTTGCGTCGCACCTCGCAATGCCCGAGACGCCTCAAAAAGTGTAATATTTGAAAAAATATATATTTTTTATGGGTTAAATCCCATTTTAAATTGAAGGGAAGAGCAGAGCGCCAGCTCCTGTTACGTCCAATCAAGCTCATATTTGGGGTTTGGGCTCAGTATGCCCTCCGGAACAAACCCCTGAATGCCCGCCACTGCACTGCAAACAAAAACTTCCATTTTGTGTTGGTGGTTTACATCCAAAAATCTAATTGCGCAAAAATAAAAAATTAATTCTTCAATTTTGAATAAGTTTATAGTTACTACCAAAAATGCACCTTTTCACCGATGTCCGACTTCTAAGGAACTATTGGATAAATATTAAATGTGATGGTAGAAACATAAGTGAATAATTTAAAATAAAATGAAATCAAACAAAGGGCAACATTTATTCAGTTTATAACTTTTCAAAAGTTAAGCTTCATTCTAATATTTTGAAAATAACAAGTGTTATCGAAATGAATGAGAAAAAAAAATCTTTTTCTCAGAGGCAACTATGAGTCCTGCTTCAAATGTTTTGGAGCATTTTTTGCTGGATGTTTTCATATTTTTTTCGAAACAAATCTTTTTAGAGGTGGTCAAGATTGATGATGACTTTATAAGTTAAACATGTTACCTTTTATTTAAAAAAAGTCCTTTTAAATGATAAATGATTTTAAATCAAATAATTTTGTTTGTTGGAAAATATTTTGAACATTGGTAAAAATTACGATGCACTGTAATTTTTTTTTTCGAAAATCTTGGATTTTTTTAAACGTATTGAAAAACCAATAAAACATTTTACAGCACTTTTTTTTTATTAAAATGTAGATTCCATGGCTTGCAAATTTCAATTTTCATTTATTGTCCCTTCAATCCTCTCTGGTAAGGCATAACCTTCAAAAAATTTTTGCAACGGTCTAACTTGAAAACTGTCACTAAATTAAAATATATGCATGCTTTTTTCGATTGTTAGTGCAATTTTAAATCAAAAATAAATTTATCGACATTAATTTCGATATTTTACCCAAAAAAACACATTCATTTTAGTCATAGCATGGGCAAACCAATTTTTATCAACTTGTAATATACACTCAACGCCCCGTGGCCCCACTTTTTCGTTTGTCACTTTTTTAAATATTACCCGTTGATTGGTCAAAGTCAAACGAAAAGTTTCTTAATACACCATTAGGTGGTTGGTGCTTTCCTCATATTTACAAAGTTAAAATGAAAATAAATTTATGAAAAAAATATATACCTGATACAGACTTTTCCAGAAAGCATGCAGACTTTCATTTGAAGCAATGTGGCTACCGGGCGTTTCGCATTTGGCGCGACTCTCGCACGTAAACAAAAAGACCCGGCCTTTTGAGGTTATGCAAAAAATCACCCTTTTTTGTAGATACAAATATCTTTTTCTTAGCATAACTATTTAAATACTTTACTAAACAGAATAATTTTTTATAGGGTCTTATGGGACCCCAACACGAATCGAATAAGGCTGACCCGGCCAAAATCGGTTCAGTCAGTTTTGAGATAATCGTGTGGAAAAAAAATCATGTCTGCACACATCCCCACAGACATTTGTTCAGAATTTGATTCTGAGTCGATAAGTATACGTGAAGGTATATCTAGAAGGTATATTTAAGAGCGAGTTTTTCACCGATGTGAAACAGGTCGTATCGAGGTGCTCCGATTTGGATGAAACTTTCAGGGTTTGTTTGTCTATACATGAGATGAACTTATGCCAAATATGAGCCCTCTACGACAAAGGGAAGTGGGGTAAAACGGGCATTGAAGTTTGAGGTCCAAAACACATGAAAAATCTTAAAATTGCTCGCATTTTCGTAAAACTTCATCAATTCCAACTCTCTTAGATGCATTCGAAAGGTCTTTTGAAGCCCTTCAAAATGTGCTATAGACATCCAGGATTGGTTTGACTTTTTCTCATAGCTTTTGCAAATTACTGTTGAAAATTGATTTTTTTAAAGCCTTAATAACTTTTGGCAACAGCCTCCAACACCCATACTCCCATAGATCAAAAGTTAGGGAATTTCATGGACTATAAGCCTACGGTATTAGCTTTTTGGCCAATCGCAGTTTTTCTCATAGTTTTACGATTTTTCTAGAACAAACATTTTACAACGTTAGTTTTTGCCCTGTAGGCCGCCATAGCGGCACTTTTTGGTCTCAATTTTGTCATATTCGGAATCCTCAGAAAATTTTACATTAGATTGAGGTGTTGGAATTTTGAATTTGATTGGAAAAAATGCCATTTAGAATTAATTAAAATATTATTTAAAATTTTGTCGGATTAAGGGTAAAACAAGTTTTCGCCTACTTGATACAGCATTTGACGTATTGATCATAGGGTAAATAAGATCTATTTCTTTTTTTCAAAAATGTTTTATTTAATTTTTTTTTAAATCAAAATTACAACTCCAATACTTCTAACTTACGTGAAATTGACCGAGGATTCCGAATATTACAAAATTGAGACCAAAAAGTGCCGTCTTCTTGGCCTACAGGGCAAAAACTAACGTTGTAAAATGTTTGTTCTAGAAAAATCGTAAAACTATGAGAAAAACTGCGATTGGCCAAAAAGTTAATACCATAGGCTTATAGTCCATGAAATTCCCTAACTTTTGACCTATGGGAGTATGGGTGTTGGAGGCTGTTGCCAAAAGTTATTAAGGTTTTGAAAAAATCCATTTTTAACACTAATTTGCAAAAGCTATGAGAAAAAGTCAAACCAATCCTGGGTGTCTATAGCACATTTTGAAGGGCTTCAAAAGACCTTTCGAATGCATCTAAGAGAGTTGGAATTGATGAAGTTTTACGGAAATGCGAGCAATTTTAAGAATTTTCATGTGTTTTGGACCTCAAACTTCAATGCCCGTTTTACCCCACTTCCCTTTGTCGTAGACGGCTCATATTTGGCATTAGTTCATCTCATGTATAGACAAACAAACCCTGAAAGTTTCATCCAAATCGGAGCACCTCGATACGATCTCTAGAACAAACCGAGCAGAATCTATAAATACTGCCTCTTAAGAAGTTCAATTTTCAAGTGATTTTATAGCCTTGCCTCAGTGAGGTGAGGAGTAGAGACCCTAAATAGGGAGACTGGTCTAAGCTGGCTAAATCGATCTGGCAACGTATGTTTTGAGCTTGGCAACACTGATAAGTTTTGCTGCCCTGTTTGAAAAATGTCGCACGTCGTACAAGCTGTCGCGCGGTTTTGATTTTACCGTTTCGATATCGATTGGTCGAAAGGACGACAAACGTACGACAAACACTCGACATGCCCGACATTGTTTTTTTTCCATCGATTTTCCTTCAATTCGACGTCACGATTTTCGTCGACGCAAACAGTTTGACAGTTCTCTTCAGCTGGTCTTGTTTGGACTTGATTGCAACCGAATCGAACCCGTTATTGTTGATGTTGGGCTTCGGAAGGATTTTGACCGGTTGATAGGTAAGTTGTGCTTCTTTTTCTGTCGAAAAGTTCCGGCCGGAGTGGGCAAGTGGCCAAATTATAGTTTCTTATGTTCCAGATATTCAGAATTCGGTCTTCGTGGCGGTGGGGGAGGAGGACGAGACGCATGAATCCGGCGGGCCAGGTCTTCGTGGCGGAAGACGGGACCGGAAGGAACCGAGCTTATGGAGGATATGGTTCATTCCAAAGGAGGAGGAGGATGAAACACCGAGTGTCAAAAGTTCTACCCAAGGTAAGAGAAAAAGAGGTACAGAATAATCATCTCGTGGCGGTGTTTCTGATCCACCGGAAGTTTTAATCAAAAGAACTGTTGCTTTAAGTCATTGAAATGATGGAAGAGGCGCATTTCAAAGTATCGGGAGTGAGCTTGGAAGACGGAAAGTATGAGGGCTAATATTGGGTGTTATGATTAGTGGACTTCAGAATTGTACAATAAAAAAACTCTAACATAAGTGCGCCGCCAGGATTATCTCGATGATGAGTTTCAAAATTTAAAAACTACTAACATCCTGAATAATATTTTACAGATTTTTTTTTTATATTTTTTATATATTTTTTTGGCCGTTGCAAATATTTTTTGAAGTTTATGTCCCTCGCCACTGACCAAAGTCGAGGGGGGGGGGAGGGCAAAAAAATAAAAAAAGTTTAAAAATTGAATTTACGAGCCATGGTTTCAACATTTCAATGAAAAAAGTGTTTTAAAATGCATTATACACCTATCCAGTTGTTTTGCAATCATCAGTTTTCAAAATATCTAAGTATTGATGAAAATTTTATTTTTCGCGAAAAAAAAAAGTTTTTGCGGCTCTGTGCATTGGAACTCCATAAAAATTCAAAATATTGTAATTCTAGCCCAAACATGCTAAATATGATTATCAATGCAGAAAAATGCATTTTAGATGGTTTTCAGTTGATTTAACTTTTGTTTTTATTGAAATTTTGAAGTATTTTAAGTAATAAAATATTTATATTAAAATTATAAAAAAATTCAAAAATTCTAAAATTCTAAAATTCTAAAATTCTAAAATTCTAAAATTCTAAAATTCTAAAATTCTACAATTCTAGAATTCTAAAATTCTAAAATTCTAAAATTCTAAAATTCTAAAATTTTAAAATTATAAAATTATAAAATTATAAAATTATAAAATTATAAAATTCTAAAATTATAAAATTATAAAATTCTAAAATTCTAAAATTCTAAAATTATAAAATTCTAAAATTCTAAAATTCTAAAATTCTAAAATTCTAAAATTCTAAAATTCTAAAATTCTAAAATTCTAAAATTCTAAAATTCTAAAATTCTAAAATTCTAAAATTCTAAAATTCTAAAATTCTAAAATTCTAAAATTCTAAAATTCTAAAATTCTAGAATTCTAAAATTCTAAAATTCTAAAATTCTAAAATTCTAAGATTCTAAAATTCTAAAATTCTAAAATTCTAAAATTCTAAAATTCTAAAATTCTAAAATTCTAAAATTCTAAAATTCTAAAATTCTAAAATTCTAAAATTCTAAAATTCTAAAATTCTAAAATTCTAAATTTCTAAATTTCTAAAATTCTAAAATTCTAAAATTCTAAAATTCTAAAATTCTAAAATTCTAAAATTCTAAAATTCTAAAATTCTAAAATTCTAAAATTCTAAAATTCTAAGATTCTAAAATTCTAAAATTCTAAAATTCTAAAATTCTAAAATTCTAAAATTCTAAAATTCTAAAATTCTAAAATTCTAAAATTCTAAAATTCTAAAATTCTAAAATTCTAAAATTCTAAAATTCTAAAATTCTAAAATTCTAAAATTCTAAAATTCTAAAATTCTAAAATTCTAAAATTCTAAAATTCTAAAATTCTAAAATTCTAAAATTCTAAAATTCTAGAATTCTAAAATTCTAAAATTCTAAAATTCTAAAATTCTAAGATTCTAAAATTCTAAAATTCTAAAATTCTAAAATTCTAAAATTCTAAAATTCTAAAATTCTAAAATTCTAAAATTCTAAAATTCTAAAATTCTAAAATTCTAAAATTCTAAAATTCTAAAATTCTAAAATTCTAAAATTCTAAAATTCTAAAATTCTAAAATTCTAAAATTCTAAAATTCTAAAATTCTAAAATTCTAAAATTCTAAAATTCTAAAATTCTAAAATTCTAAAATTCTAAAATTCTAAAATTCTAAAATTCTAAAATTCTAAAATTCTAAAATTCTAAAATTCTAAAATTCTAGAATTCTAAAATTCTAAAATTCTAAAATTCTAAAATTCTAAGATTCTAAAATTCTAAAATTCTAAAATTCTAAAATTCTAAAATTCTAAAATTCTAAAATTCTAAAATTCTAAAATTCTAAAATTCTAGAATTCTAAAATTCTAAAATTCTAAAATTCTAAAATTCTAAAATTCTAAAATTCTAAAATTCTAAAATTCTAAAATTCTAAAATTCTAAAATTCTAAAATTCTAAAATTCTAAAATTCTAAAATTCTAAAATTCTAAAATTCTAGAATTCTAAAATTCTAAAATTCTAAAATTCTAAAATTCTAAAATTCTAAAATTCTAAAATTCTAAAATTCTAAAATTCTAAAATTCTAAAATTCTAAAATTCTAAAATTCTAAAATTCTAAAATTCTAAAATTCTAAAATTCTAAAATTCTAGAATTCTAAAATTCTAAAATTCTAAAATTCTAAAATTCTAAAATTCTAAAATTCTAAAATTCTAAAATTCTAAAATTCTAAAATTCTAAAATTCTAAAATTCTAAAATTCTAAAATTCTAAAATTCTAAAATTATAAAATTCTAAAATTCTAAAATTCTAAAATTCTAAAATTCTAAAATTCTAAAATTCTAAAATTCTAAAATTCTAAAATTCTAAAATTCTAAAATTCTAAAATTCTAAAATTCTAAAATTCTAAAATTCTAAAATTCTAAAATTCTAAAATTCTAGAATTCTAAAATTCTAAAATTCTAAAATTCTAAAATTCTAAGATTCTAAAATTCTAAAATTCTAAAATTCTAAAATTCTAAAATTCTAAAATTCTAAAATTCTAAAATTCTAAAATTCTAAAATTCTAAAATTCTAAAATTCTAAAATTCTAAAATTCTAAAATTCTAAAATTCTAAAATTCTAAAATTCTAAAATTCTAAAATTCTAAAATTCTAAAATTCTAAAATTCTAAAATTCTAGAATTCTAAAATTCTAAAATTCTAAAATTCTAAAATTCTAAGATTCTAAAATTCTAAAATTCTAAAATTCTAAAATTCTAAAATTCTAAAATTCTAAAATTCTAAAATTCTAAAATTCTAAAATTCTAAAATTCTAAAATTCTAAAATTCTAAAATTCTAAAATTCTAAAATTCTAAAATTCTAAAATTCTAAAATTCTAAAATTCTAAAATTCTAAAATTCTAAAATTCTAAAATTCTAAAATTCTAAAATTCTAAAATTCTAAAATTCTAAAATTCTAAAATTCTAAAATTCTAAAATTCTAAAATTCTAGAATTCTAAAATTCTAAAATTCTAAAATTCTAAAATTCTAAGATTCTAAAATTCTAAAATTCTAAAATTCTAAAATTCTAAAATTCTAAAATTCTAAAATTCTAAAATTCTAAAATTCTAAAATTCTAAAATTCTAAAATTCTAAAATTCTAAAATTCTAAAATTCTAAAATTCTAAAATTCTAAAATTCTAAAATTCTAAAATTCTAAAATTCTAAAATTCTAAAATTCTAAAATTCTAGAATTCTAAAATTCTAAAATTCTAAAATTCTAAAATTCTAAGATTCTAAAATTCTAAAATTCTAAAATTCTAAAATTCTAAAATTCTAAAATTCTAAAATTCTAAAATTCTAAAATTCTAAAATTCTAAAATTCTAAAATTCTAAAATTCTAAAATTCTAAAATTCTAAAATTCTAAAATTCTAAAATTCTAAAATTCTAAAATTCTAAAATTCTAAAATTCTAAAATTCTAAAATTCTAAAATTCTAAATTTCTAAATTTCTAAAATTCTAAAATTCTAAAATTCTAAAATTCTAAAATTCTAAAATTCTAAAATTCTAAAATTCTAAAATTCTAAAATTCTAAAATTCTAAAATTCTAAAATTCTAAAATTCTAAAATTCTAAAATTCTAAAATTCTTAAATTATCAAATTTTCAATTTTAGCATTTTTTATAATTTTAGGATTTAAAAATATTTTTTTTGAATTTTAGAATTTTAGGATTTTTAAATTTTAGACTTAAAGATTTATAGAATTTAAGAATTTTAGTTTTTCATAATTTTTAAGTTCTAAAACTCTAAATTCTAAAAATTTTATTATTTTGAAATACTTAGGTTTCACAATTTTTAATCTCTTAAATTTTTATATTGTATTACACTCAGCCCCCGGTGGTTGGTCACTTTTTTGTTTGTAAAATGGGTGTCAAACTAAAAAGTGACCCCTTTCGTTTGACAACAGTTGGTGTCAAACCATCGGGTTTTTGAGTGTATTCTTATAATTCTTGATATTTGCAAATTTCAAAAATGTCAAAGATTAATTTTCTTTTTTAAATTAATCAGATATTTTAAATTTTTACGATTAATTTAAACATTCGAACATTTTAAAATTTAAGTCTTTTAAGTTCTTAGCATCCTCAAAGCATAGACTTTGGGGTCTTCAGAAACACATGCACTTTAAATTTTAAAAAATCAAAAATATTTAAACAGGTCCAGATGGGTTTTCTCCATAAAACTTTGGAGAAAACCCATGCGTTGATGTTGATTTTTAATTTTTAATTTAAAATGTTAGAATTTTTTGTTGTCTTAAACTTTCTTTTATCTTTATTTTCTAAAAAAATTATAAGTTTAAATTAACTGCTTTTTAATTTTTATTTCAAAATTTTACATTGAAAGTTAAATTTTTGAATATTCCACAATTAATTATTTTATGAATTTTCACAGATTTTTTGAGTATAATATCTGTCATGAGATTCCCTTTGTTTCAACTACAAAACTCTAGGTATGATTTGGATATTATGATTATGCCGAATGACGTTATCTTTTTTCAGGTAACCAAAAATTTTCCAATCTGATCCTGCTAACAAACCAGCGTCTTTGTGTTGTCCCACGCAGTTTGTTGAACGGAAGCTGTAACGACCGCATAAACATCTGCTCCGGAAGTACGTAAACCGACGTTGTCCCGTATTCCGGTGGCCATCAATCCATGGGACATAAACGGTGGCGGTCGGCTCGAAATGATGGCTGGCAAATTCCGGACACGGAAGACAACGCCAAAAACTTCCGGCCAAGATGCCGAGCGATGAGCTGAAAGACCAACTGGAAGACAACGCCAAAAACTACGTGGAGATCGCGACACACAAGTAAAATTAATGAATGTATTTTAAATCGAGTGAAAAAGTGAAATTTACAATAAAAATACATCTAAAAATAAAAAAAATAAAAAAAAAATATCTATTTTTTAATGCAACATAACCTAAAAACCCGAAATGACATCACACGACAAAGGCACGACATCCTAAATAACAAAACCGTGCGACGTCGGTCGAATGTCGTACGACAATGTCGTACAATTTCGATCATCGATCGCACGACAAACACGACATTTTGGTGCAAAAACGTATGACATTCGCGCGAAAGTCGCACGACATTGTCGTGCGACGTCGTACGATTGCACGGACGACAAACGACGGACGTCCGACGAACTTTTCAGTCAGGGTGGGCGTAAAGGCAAATGCTCGTTTGGATACGTCAAACTCGTGTCTGTTTGGGTACGTCAAATTCACTTCGACCAGTCTCCCTATTAAGGATCTCTAGTGAGGAGGGCAAAAAGTGACGAACTGTCCTTTTTTACACAGCGCTCACGCACACTATCACAACAAGCGTTTGCTAGTGTGTGTGAACTCCGTGTAAGGGGTGTCAAACTAAAAAGTGACCCCGTTCGTATGAGAACAGTTGGTGTTAAACCATCGGGGTTTGAGTGTAGTTCAAAACAGTCAAATATCTAAAACATACCCAAAGCAAAACCATCTAAAATGGCTTCTTTTTTGAAACATGGCAAAATTTTAAACAATTCAATAAATCCAAAAAAGCCTAATTACTTAAAAAAAACAACCCTGATTTTTATGGTAAACTGCTTAAAATTATCAACTTGTCCGAATGACTTCACTCCACGAATCCCAGGAAACTTCCACACACCGAAAAATAAAACAATCGCAGCTGACAAACCGTGGCCACAAATGCACCCTCTTTTCCTCCAGACTTTGACAGCGTCCCCGGAAGTGTTGCCCGGAGAAAGTTCATAAATTCAATTTTACCCAGTTTCAAATTGCATTACTGATTTCATCTTTGAAGCACGCTGGCTGCTGCTGACACTGCAATTCCATCAATTTCAAGGACGGCAGCACTGGCGCAAGTGATACTGCGTTACGATTGCGGGGGTAAATCGTTGCTCAGTGTTGCCAGCGGACGGAAATTGTTTCCCGGAGACGTTTTGAGACGGGATTTTATTTTCGCTTACTTCTTTTTTTTGCTCAATTTTGCGGGGGAGGTTGAAGCTGAGTGGGATAAGAATGTGGAATGTTTGCTTTACATTAGAGTGAGCAGGAGGGGGAAACTTTACAAGACGTGGATAGTTTATGGAACGCTGGGAAAATGTCACCGCTGAAGCTGGTACTAGTGCAGCTTGCAGCCGTGAAAGGGGAAATAATCCGAAAACTTGTTCAGCGACGTAGAAATGTTGAAGGATTAATTTTTTTGTGATTTGAAAGGCAAGTTTCGCAAAAGGATTCATTTCAAGAAATGTTTACTAAGAAAAATGTGTACTTTACTGTGTAAATTTGTGTCTGAAATTAGAAACTCAGAATCCTCTGCTATTTATTTCGCTTTGAAAAAAGGGTTTATAGCATTTATTAATTACATATGGGTCATTCTCCGCCAACTCACACAGCAGTTGCCCCGAACCCTCTTCGATTTGCGTAAAACTTTGCTCTAAGGGGTTATTTTGGTTCCTGATCGTGAATCCAAGGTCCATTTTTCGATATTTCGTGACGGTGGGGCGGTACGACCCCTTTCATTTTTCTGGTTTTTTAACTAAGACACGTTTTTCAGTGATTTGTAGCTCGCAACCGTGAAGAGATAGAAATTTGGTGTCAAAGGGACTTTTATGTAAAATTAGACGCCCGATTTGATGGCGTACTCAAAATTCCGAAAAAAAGTATTTTTCATCAAAAAAGTTAAACAACAGTTTTAAAATCGCTGCCATTTCCCGTTACTCAACTGTCAAAAATCGTGAGACATGTCATTTTATAGGAAATTTAATGTACTTTTCGAATCTAAAATAACCCAGAAAGGTCATTTTTTCACTTAAATTTTTTTTTTTCATTTTAAAATTACGTGTTTTTGCTAACATTGCAGGGTTACATTTTAGAGTGTAACAATGTTCTACAAAATTGTAGAACAGACAAAAACAAAAATTTTGATATGCAGACATAAGGGGTTTGCATGTATTCTTCACGAGTTATCAGAATTTTACAAAAAAAAATTTTGAAAAAGTTATCATTTTTACCATTTTTGACCAGTTTTAGAATGTTTAATGTGCGCTTTTGAAAGTATTTTTTTTCGGAATGTTCAGCTAATTTTGCATAAGAATGACTCCTTGGACGATTGTTGTAACTCGTGCATGGCAAGAATTGGATTTTGTTTCAAAAAAATATTTTTGTGATGAGTGAGTGTATCCAGTTTTTTTTTTAGTTTTGAAAAATCCCCACCAGGGTTACCAGGTCAAAATTTGAAAAATCTGGCAAAGTATCTATTAAAAATCTGGAAAAATCTGGCAGACGAAAATCTAACTAATCTGAATGGTAAAAAAAGGGAGGATATAAATTAATTCAAAAATGTTTAGAGTTCAGATGGTTTAACTGATTATATGGCCTCAAAAATGTTGAATTTGTATTTTATTTAAGAATTACACATTCTATTCTCAATTATATTCGTTCATTTAAATCAAAAGATTGTTCAAAATGGGCATAAAGTGAAAAATCTGGCAAAATCTGTCAATATCTGGCACAGAGAAGGGTGAATCTTTATTCTGGCAGACACTTGAAAAATCTCATTCATTCCCAGATTTATCTGGCAACCTGGCAACCCTGATCCCCACATACAAGCAGTGCTCAAGCCACAACAATCGTCCAAGGGGTCATTCTTATGCAAAATTAGCTAAACATTCCGAAAAAAATACTTTCAAAAGCAAAAAAATACTTTCAAAAGCACACGATTGAGTTTTTGGGGATAAAAAATCGAAAAACTGTTCAAAAATGGTCAAAATCATAACTTTTTCAAAAAACTTTTTTGTAAAATTCCGATAAGGCCGATGCAAATATTTAAAAAAGTTTTTGTCCCTCGGCCCTGGCCGAGGTCAAGGGGGGGGGGCGAAAAAATAAAAAAAATATAAAAATTTAAATAACAAGCCATAGTCTTCACATTTAAATGAAAAAAGTGTTTTAAAATGCATTTTACACTAGTTCAGTTGTTTTACAATCATTAGTTTTCAAAAAATCTAAGATCTGACAAAAACAAAAATTGTATCGAAAAAAAAGATTTGGCATCGAAAATTTTCAAAAAATCTTAATTAACCCAAACATGCTAAAAATGATTTTAAACGCAGAAGAATGTATTTTAATTTGATTTCAGCTGGTTGCACTTGAATTTTCATTGAAATTATGAAATTTATTGTAAAAATATTTTTTTTGCCTCCTGTTTTTTCGGGCCAATTTTGGAAAGGGTGGGGGGGGGGGTGACAAAAACTTTTAAAAATATTTGTACCAGCCTAACTCGTGAAGAAAACATGCAAACCCCTTATGTCTGCATCACAAAATTTTTGTTTTTGTCTGCTCTACAATTTTATAGAATATTGTTACACTCTAAAATGTAACCCTGAAAAACGTGTCTTAGTAAAAATCCAGAAAAATAAAAATACAGAAAAATACCGCCCCACCGTCACGAGATATCGAAAAATGGACCTCGGATTCGTGATCAGGGACTAAAATTACCAGAGCAAAGTTTCACGAAAATCGAAGAGGGGTCGAGGCAGCTTTTCCGATTTCGTGTGAGTTGGTGGAGACCAGTAATGTTGCTTGTGATTGTGTTTGAAAAAATAAAAAAAAATCTCGAAATATCTATATTTTCCATTAATTTGCAGTAATTTGGGTATGACATTAAATCAACTTTAACACCAACAACTCTTTTTCTTTTAGTCTAATGCCCATCAGAGAAAGACGGGGACATTTCTGGTTTTTTGGTTCTAATCAGGTTAAATAAACAAAAAATACATAATATTGAGTTGATTTAAATTTTTGTTTTCTGGGTTTTGTTTTTTTTTGTTTTCTTTTTTTACTTTTGGGCTTATTGTTTTTTTTTTGGTTTTTTGGTTTCTAAGATTTTTGGTTTTAGTTTTTTTGGTTTGTTGGTGTTTTGAGTTTTTTGGTCGTTTTTTTTTTTGTTTAAAGATATTTTGGTTTTATGGGTTTTCTTTATATTTTTTTTGCTGTTTGATTTTTTTCAATTTTGAGCTTTTATCGTTTTTTATGCCTTTTGATTTTTTGGTTGTCTGATTTTTTATTTTTTTGATTTTTTGGTTTTTTTTAGATTGCTGTTTTTCGGTTTTTTGGTCTTCTATTACTTTTTGGGTTTTTCGTTTTGATTTTAAGATTTATGGTTTTGTGGTTTATTGCTTTTTTGTACTAAGATTTTTTAAATCAACTGTGGAACCAATAACATTTTTAATGGTCTAATGCCCATCTAAGTAATACGGGGACATTTCTGGATTTTTTTCAATTATGTTAAATATACAAATGATAATATTTAGTTGGTTTTGGGCTTTTTGTTTCTATTTTTTTTCTGTTTTTTTTGGCTTTTTGCTATTTTGTTTTTTTTACTTTTGTTTTTTTATTGGTTTTTGTTTTCATTTTTTGTTTTTTTGTTTTTTTTTGTTTTTTGGTGTTTTGAGTTTTTTGGTTTGTTTTTATTGTTTTCTGATTTTTGATTTATTGAATTTTTCAATTATTGGTTTATGTTTTTTCATTGTTAATTTGCGTTTTTTTGGTCTTCTATTTTTATTTTTAAATATCGTTGTCGTTCGTTTTTTTGGCTTTAAGATTTTCCTGGGTTTTTGGTTTTGCGGTTTATCGCTTTTTGGTATTTTGATTTTTTTGGTTTTCTGGTTTCTGGTTCATTGGGATTCTATTTTTTTTTGTTTTTTTTTTGGTTTATGTTTTCTTGGATGCTGTTGGTTTTGAGTTTTTGCTCTTTTGTATTTATTTTGGACTTTTCGGCTTCTCGGGTTTTGAGTGGTTGGTTTTTGTTGTTTTTGTAGGTTTAATTAATGTGTCTGGTTTTTATTGGTTCATAGTTTAAGGGTTTCGTTTTTTTTATTTGCTAATTTTTATAGTTTTTCGGTATTTTGGACCTTTGGTATTTTTTGTCTATGTCTTTTTTGCGTTTTTTTTGTTAAAGAGTTGTTTTTTGTTGTAATGTTCTTTAATTTTTGTTTTTCGTTCCTCGTGGCCCCTTGATTTTTTTTTATTTTTTGCTGTATTTTTTTTTTGTAGGATTTTTTGGTTTTGTCATTTTTGTTTGTTTTCTGGTTTTATGGTTGATAGGTTTTTTCTTTTTGGTTTTTTTTTTTTATTTAATGGTTTTGATTAAACAATTTTTGGTTTTTCGCGTTGTTTTTTTTTGTTTTTTGTTATTTTTCAGATTTTTTTTTCTTCTGTCTGTGATTTTCTGTTTATTGGATTTTTGGCTTTCTATAATTTGTTTATTTAAAATTTCAGATTTTTTGGATTTTGTATTTAGATTTTCATTTTTCTTTACAGTTTTATGACGTTGTACATTTTTTTCAAAGTTAGTGTCGCCCAGCCCCCTCCCCCTCCCACTCCTTTTTGAATTGGTCTAAAAGAATAAGGAGACAAAACAACGTTCCTAATATTTTTTGCAGTTTATGTCCCTCGATTCTGAACAAAGTCGTGGGGGCGGGGGGCAAAAAGAATAAAAAATAAAAATTTAAATTACAAGCATGGTTTCAACACTTTAATGAAAAAAGTGTTTTAAAATACACCTGTCCAGTTTGTTTACCATCATTAGTTTCCAAAATATCTAAGTATTGACGAAAATTGATTTTTTTTTCGAAAGATATTTTTTGCGGTGTACATTGGAACTTTATAAAAATTCAAAACATTTTTAAACAAACCCAAACATGCTAAATATTATTATTTATACAGAAAAAATGCATATTAGATTGTTTTTCGTTGATTAGACTTCTATTTTCATGTAAATTTTGATTTTTTTTTTTTGAAAATATTTGTTTTGGCACCTGATAATTCAGGTGCCAAAATTAAAATATATTTGCAACGGACTCAAAAATTTAAATCAACAAAGAAGTTAAATCAACCCAAAACATTCCAAAATGCATTTTCTGCAATGATAATCATATTTAGCATGTTTGGGTTCGTTGAAAAATATTTTGATTTTTTTAATGAAATTCCTATAATCAGCATTGCATAAACTTTTCTTTTCGCAAAAAATCGGCATTAGGAGAAAGTGGGGCAAGTGTAACAAGCTAAGGAAATGCTCGTTATAACCCATTAAAAACGTTAAAAAATCTGTCGGATTTATTGGAATCATCTTATTCCAGGTCTGGAATGAGACTTTGATAGAACAAGTTTTAAAAAATATCTGTTTTTAATGTAAAAAATAAAAAATTGACCGTTTTTACGAAAATAATATTACTTAGATGATAAATAGTAAATTTTCATGATATAATTATTATATCGTGTATGGTTTTTTTTTTAACAATTGAATATCAGTTTTTAAGAACTTTTATGTATTTTTTCACAATAAAATATGTTTCTGCAGCAATTCGTATTTTTTTCATACTAAAAATCCATATGGTACAATTGCCCCACTTAAACAAGATTTTTTAAAAACTCTCTACAAAAATAATTAAAACATAAATCATACTTTATAATGAGTGCAAGTCATTGATAAGGACACTACTGATCTAGGAAAAATAGCAGTTTGATAAAATGAGCCTTAAAACGAACCCTAAGCCTTATTTTGTACTTTCCAAATATTATAAGGAAACAAAGGTTTTGAAAAAAAAACTTCATTCAATATTATGCCCCGTGGCGTTAACGTCGTTTTGGTGGTTATGCGGTAGTAGAATCAGCTAATTGCATTGCTAGCAACAATTCCTCATACTGGAAATAATCAAAATTTTAAAAATTACGGCCTTACTAGCGATTGTTTCTCATGCCCCATATGGTCGTCTTGCCCCACCTTCCCCTACTTAGTAATTTAGGATATTGATGATTGCAAAACAACTGCACAGATGTATCACGCATATTAAAACACTTTTATTCACTGAATTGTTGAAACCATGGCTTGTAATTTCTCGGATTAGATTTCAAAAAGTATGACTCTTACGGATTTTGAATAACTCTTTTGATTTTTCCGTTTTATGTTATATCGTTTTTTGTTTTTAAATTTTGTTGCCTTGGATATATATTTTTTACGATTAATTTTGTTGTGTATCTGACTTATTTTGCTTTGTTTTTGTTTTTTATTGGTTTTGGATTTTTTGGTTTTCGGTTTCTTGGTTGTAGTTTTTGACTTTCCGTTTAAATTTTGTCGTGTTTTTCGGTTTTTGTTTTAAATATTTTGGCTTACCTGTTTTTTTTTAATTTTTTGAATTATTTTTTGATTTTCTATATTTTTAAGTTTTTTTTAATGTTTATTGGCTCATCTGTTTATTGATCGTCCGGCTTTTTTAACTTTTTTTTTGGCATTTGTTTATTTTTTTTTGTTTTTGAGTTTTAGTTTTTTGTTTTGGTTTGCCGTTATTTTTTTACATTTTTGTTCTTAGTTCTTGTTTTTTGACATTGTTATTTTTTTTGTGTTTTTCTTTTCTGTCTTTTTTGGATTCCTTTTTTTTATTTCATTTTTTTTTGTTTGCTGTTTATCTGTTTTGGCTCTTGGTTTGTTTTTTTTTTTTGTTATTTTTTTTTTAGTTTGTTTGTATTTGTGTGTGCTGATGCGTTTGCTCATAAAAGCTAAAAAAAATGCAATTTTTGATGAAATAGTTACAACTTTTCAAAGAGAACCACAAAGTTTGATCGAAGATTTTCAGATTCACAGAAATAATAAGGTTGGTCAATATGAATTGTCGAAAACTCACCCCGGCTGTTTTGAATTCATCGCAGTTGCACACAATTGACGGTTGCACGCATGCAATGCAAGGCAAAAAAAGAATAAGGCAATATTTGATCCTATAATATTTTGCAAATAAAATATAATTTTATTTTTTTCTTCTCATAGTAACTCTAGTTAGTCCTGTTTGATGTTCAATATTAGTTAACCATTTAATGCTGTTTGAAATCACTTTGATCGTACTGTAATTAACCATTTGATGTTGATTGTTCGTTGTTTGTGAATAAATAAAAAAAATGTCAACAGCTATTTAATTATTCAACCACTTTTTGCATACTAAAATTTTCAATGGGTGACCAATAACGGCATTCCACCAGTTTTAGCACGGTACTGGGATAATTAATAACCAAACGCACTACTAAATATTTACCTTTGACTGTAGAATTAAAAAAACTACTGTTGAAACTGGAACAAAACAAAACCACGTTGCAAATTATCCAGCTCTCGCCTCGTCATATTATTGTGGTTTTTGCCGCAAAACCAACTGAACAACCAACAATTTATCACAAATTGAAACATAATTAATTACCAACAGTGCTCAAACAGAGGAAATAACAACACGCTTCATTTGACCACTTTTGCAGACGAGGAGGACCTCTTTATGGTGTGCGACCTGCTGGCCGGTGGTGATTTGCGGTACCATTTGAACCATCAGGTAATGACCGACAACTCTTTCAACGACAGTGAAACTCTGATGGTTTGGCATTAAATTAGCTTCACTCTCGCAAAGGAAACTCAAAACTGCGTGTCAAACTATCGGACCTGCGCTGTAACCTCATAGTAATGCCCACTAATATTTGCCACTTCCATGTATTTCCGCGTGCGGTTGCAAAATTTGATTCTACTCAACGAAATCGTGCCCGTACGTGACCTGCGGCCAACCTGGACCATTTTGCAGGTGGAATTTTCGGAAGCCAGCGTTGCCTTACTGGTGTGTGAGATCGGTTCCGCCCTGGACTACCTGCAGAAGCATCGCGTCGTGCACAGGTGAGTAGTTTTAAAGATGGGAGAGGGGGGGGGGGGGGGTTTGGTGGGTTCGATTTTGCGATCTAGAATAAATGGAATACAATTTGAATAGCGTCGCGCAGCTCGACTTAACGGTTGCACGGGCATTTGGATTGTATTGTGGTTAAGGGACACGTACATATTAATGATAAAACAATCAAGAAGAGCATTCTTGATTAATCTAATAAAATTTCTTCATTTATTATTTGAACATATTTCTACAGCTTCGCAATTTTTTTTCGTTATTTCAATTTTTTTTTTTGTTGTTTGAAAAATATTTTGTCCATGTAAACCCTAAGGCAAAAGAAAAAACAATTCATCATCAGTTTTCCATAAGGACCATCCATAAACCACGTGGACACCTTGGAGGGGGGAAGGGGGGGGGGGTGTTGGCGATTGTCCACGATCCATACAAAATAGTTTTTTTTTGTATGGTTTGTATGGACAATTTTCCACGGGAAGGGGGGGGGCAGGGGGGTTCAGATTTCCAAAAAAGTGTCCACGTGGTTTGTGGATGGTCTCCATGTTTCCATTCAATTTTGGGGGCTGGTCATACAAAATGGGTTCGTAAATGTTTGAAAATAATAACAAAGTAACTAATCGATAAAATTGTCGGTTTAGTATTATCGTCTAACAATAACGATTATCGTCATTTCGATAATTCTATCGACGATAATCTTATCACCGACAATGGACGATAACTTAATTTTAATTTTTTTCTGAAAATGACTTAATTCAACTGTATTATGATATAAATTCAACGCTTTTACTAAAAATATATTTTTTGAAAATGTAGAAAAATTTAAAGTATGATTAATCAAGTGGAATTATGTATGCTTTTCACATTATTAGAGTTTTTTTCTGTTGAAAACTAAACATTTCAAAAAATACCGTACTTTTCGAAAATACTTTAAAAAATTAAGCTTTACAATATGGGTATCAAACTAAGCGAAATTTCGTTTGCATTTTCACATCATTAGAGTTTTTATTGATTGAAAGCATCAAATTTCAACAAAATCCTGTTTTTTCGAAAATACGAAAAGTTTTCAAAAAAATGCAAACAAAGCGAAATCTGTACAGAATTTTCAAATTTTTAATGTTTTATTGGAAGTACTAAAATTTTCATAAAATACCATATTTTTCGAAAGTACTCAAATTTTAATAATTTGGAATATGTTGATACCCATGAACATCGAAAAGAATATATTTATTGAAAATGTGGTAAGTTTCAAAGTATACTCAAAATTGTTAACAAAATATCATATTTTTCGAAAATACTCAAATTTTCTATATTTTCAGCTAAATTTTGTATGCATTTTCACTTTATTAGAGTATTTTTTGTTGAAAACTAAAATTTTCATAAAATAACGTATGTTTTCAAAAATACTCAAATTTTCAAAATTTGCAAAACGGGTTTCAAACAAAGCGAAACCTGTTTTGCAAATTTGAGTATTTTTAAAAACATACGTTATTTTATGAAATTTTTTGTTTTCAACAGAGAAAAACTCGAATAAAGTGAAAACACAAACAAAATTTAGCTTCTTTTGATACCCATATTGAATTTTTTTCAAATTTGAGTATTTTCGAAAAATATGCTATTTGTTCACAATTTTGAATATTCATACTTTAAAACTTGCTACATTTTCAAAAAATATTGTCTTTTTTATGTTTGTATATTTATTCCACCACACATCTTATCTGTTCACGCTGTGACGTAAAAAGCAGTTAGTTAAAGCATTGACATTTTTTTTCTTTTTTCTTTCGAAATTGTTGTTTTTTGTTTTTTTTTTCCAAAAAAAAAAGCGATTCAAAAAAACATGTCTGCTGCACCAGATTTGACAACCCTAAAAATCATTTTGATCATCGAAAATTGAAAAGTGCGTATTTCGGGCATTTAACTTTTAGTAAATTATAAAAAGATAAATAAAAAATCGTATGTCTCCGTGTACTTTTTTCTTCCAAAAAATCCCAATCATAACCTTCAACTTTGTCGAAGACAACAAATCGATCATCCCTTCTCAAGATATATACACATTTTGTATGACCAGCCTCTAGAGCGTCCAATGCCCCGTCCCGGGAAAATATTTCCCGGAAATTCCCTGGATTTCCCGTAAACAAGTATTTCCCGAACTCCCGAAATTTATACATTTTCTAATTTTTTTGGAACGAAATATTTGAAAATGCTCTAGAAAAAAATACTTAATGAAGAAAGTCAATTTATTTCTTTAAATATAAATTTCTAAAGCAACTGGAAATAAATCTTAGGCCGCTGTAAATATTTTTTGAAGTTTATGTGATATGGGTGATATGTGATATGATGGGTTTGGACACAAATTTCGTCTGATTTCGTTAAGTTCCAGAATACAAAAAACACACATATCACTAAAGGGCTCATAAGTGGCATCTTAAGTGGTCATAGCTTGAGACAGGGTTGCCAGATCGTCAATATTTTAGACTCGTTGATAAGGTGTTTCAATTACCTAACCAACGATGGGTCGGATGATGGATTCGAACATTGTTTACATACATTTAAGTGAGATCCGGCTACAAAAAAGTACAAAAATATCACTTAAGTGGTCAGAACTTGAGACAGGGTTGCCAGATCGTCAATATTTTAGACTCATTGGAAAGGTCTTTCGATTACCTTACCAACGATGGGTCGGATGATGGATTCGGACATTGTTTACATACATTTAAGTGAGATCCGGCCACAAAAAAAGTACTTAAATATCACTTAAGTGGTCAGAACTCAAGACAGGGTTGCCAGATCGTCAATATTTTAGACTCATTAGAAAGGTCTTTTGATTACCTAATCAACGATGGGTTGGATGATGGATCCGGACATTGTTTACATACATTTAAGTGAGATCTTGCTATAAAAAAGTACAAAAATATCACTTAAGTGGTTATAACTCGAGACAGGGTTGCCAGATTATCAATGTTTTGAACTCATTGGAAAGGTCTCTCAATTACCTAACTAACGATGTATAACATGATGATGTTTGGTTCAATTTACTGCCATTTATTCAACTTCCGAAAATATGCGAAAACACATTTTTGTACATAACTTTTGAACTACTTATCGAAACTTCAAACCATTCAATAGCACCGTATGGGACCCGTATTCAAACCATTCAATAGCACCGTAATAGCACCCTGGGACCCTCGTGGCGCAGGGGTAGCGGCTTCGGCTGCCGATCCCGATGATGCTATGAGACGCGGGTTCGATTCCCGCCTTGTCCACTGAGCTTCTATCGGATGGTGAAGTAAAACGTCGGTCCCGGTTTCTCCTGTCTCGTCAGAGGCGCTGGAGCAGAAATCCCACGTTAGAGGAAGGCCATGCCCCGGGGGGCGTAGTGCCAATAGTTTCGTTTTTTTTTTTCGGGACCCTAAACCAAGTCGAATGCAACTGGTTTGGTCGAAATCGGTTCAGCCAGTGCTGAGAAAACTGCGTGACATTATTGGTCACATACACACACGGACGAACGGACATGACACCACGAACAAATTTGACTCATTTTTCTGAGGCAAAATTCAAATTTCGGCCGAATAAAAATACGTTAAAACCGCGATGAAACACTAGCGCCGTCTGTGCTCCCGTTGGCGAACTATATTTGTTTTGATGATATTCCACTTTCCGTCAAAATGTTGTAATGCTGCGGTGATTGAAAAACGTCTGTACATTATCCGCTACCAATAGCTTTACATTGCGCGCAGTTCTTTTTGCGGTGAACGTTAGTTGTTCATTTTTGATTGATATCAACAATACTATCTGGAGCGAATCATAAATATAAAAGTAAACAAAACAAGCAGAATGTGCAAAGTTTATGTTAAATTTAGTAAGTTCAGTTTATTTTGTTGATTGGTTTTTTTGCGAAAGGTTACCGAACGTTTGTTCCGTCACGTGAATTTGTTCTTGTAGGCGTTTGTAGGTGAGGCAGTCTGTCAGTGAGTTATCTCTCTCTATTGAGGTTTGGTTTGTTGAAATAAAACGCAATGCAGTTTAGATTTTCCAACATTTTTTTATTTGCTCAACAAATATGATGATTAGGCTCGGTTGCTAGGCGTTTCCGGTAGACACGCCACAGGAGCTCAGCCCGCCTTCTGCCTCAGGGATGATCGCACTGCTGAGTTCTTTGCTCGACCCCCACCTGGCATCCAGGGCGTACGAGTACTCTGGATATTCGATTGTCCCATCCACGCCTTCTAGCACGATCGAGGGTTCACTTTTCAATGCACCAATGGCTTCCGGGGCGCACGTATCAGTTGTGGACGTAGATGAAAACAGACAGTTCTGCTATACAAAGCGGGTTGCCGTTAAACACGTCCTCGCCATCTGGACTGATCGTACTGTTAGAGTTGCCGGTCCACGTTTCTTTGTCCTCCTGGACACATGGGCCACCAAGGTCATCATTCAACTCGCTCGCATGTCTAAGGGCAACTTGGCTGGTGGGGTCTTCGTTCATCTCGTCCTCGGGTTCAACGAACGTAGGAAGCAGGTCTAGGTTAGTTCCTGTATTAGCGTTACGGTTCCAAACTGAAGGCTGCAAATCATATTTATTTAGAAAAAAAATTGTTTACATGGCCAGGCAAATCATACCCTTAGTCCGGCCCATGAAGCCGGATAACCTCTTGCGCAAAATGGCTTGTTTCGTCGTCCACCAACATCCGCGGAACGGTTCCAAACTAAAGTCTGCAAGCATACATTTAAGAAAAAAAAATCTTCTAAATAAAAAAGCAAATCTTACCCTTGGCCCGGTCCAAGATGCCGTAAATCCTTTCCCACAAAACTGCTTGTTTCAGCCTGAGCCACATGGGAGGGAAGAAATGAACAGCCAACAATTCGCGGAACGGTCCCGAATCGAAGCCCTCGGTCTGGTCGACCCCGAATCCGGAAATCTTCTTCCGCAAAATGAACCGAGCAGATTTTGCGGTTGATCAAGGCACGACCTCCCTGCGCTCTGTAGGTGTGTGATAGCTCTTCTGAGTCGCAAAACTCCACCCACTGCTGAGAAATAGCAGGATCCAGTGGAAATTTTATGAATGAAGCTCCATTCCGTTTCGCTTTATTGTTGGAACACGTCAAAACCTCGCATTCCCGTCCCATTTTATTTAAATTTGCTACGACCACAAACGAACACGCAACGCAACACGCAAATTTACGATTCCGAACCAAACTCGGAAAGCAAACTGTCAAGTGGAGCAAACTGTCAAATTTTGTTTTGACATTTGCGCTCGCGTTCTGAAGGCAAGCCGAGAAAAATAATAAGAAGAGGAAAAAGAAGACCAGCTTCAAAATCAAAATGCTGGTGTCATGTCCGTTCGTCCGTGATACACACATACATACACACACACATACACACAGACATTTGTTCAGTTTTCGATTGTGAGTCGATATGTACCCGCATAGTCATGAACTATATAACTACTTTATGACAAATAGTTAATCAACTATCTATCAAATGGTCTCTACTATTCATTAAATTGTAACCCAACTATATATGTACGATATATCAAACCATTAATTCCATTCCCAAAATAGTTTTGGTCGATTTTACTATATGAGAAATTAGTTGTTAGGCAGAAAACTATATGAGGTTTTCATACATATGTAAATATTTTTATAAACTTGGATTTTACGTCAGATAGTCATTGCCCAAAAAATTGACTATTCCCTATATAGTTTCTGAAAAACTACTTTACCGACACTACTTTGCCGACACTTTAAAAAAGACCGCAAAAATGAACCCTACAATTGTTGTGATAACTACTTCGGATATAATCAAATTTGATTTTTAAGTTCTATCGATAGTTGGAGAATGTTTACCGCCATTATATGTGATGTTATTTACGTTGCTGCCGAACTGCTGCCGCCTTATCCGATTGATCTATATCTGTTGGTGGTTTTTCAGTGGTTTTGGTGACATGTTGTGTTAGAAGGGAGCAAGCTCGGGGGCAAGTATTTTTCGATAAGTCCAAGTAGTCCAAACAATTGACTCATTTTATAGTGAACAGTAATAGTCCACCATGTAGTACACATATTTTTGGTGTATGGTAAGAACAGCATGCCTACTTTTTCTGGAAAAGTGAAAGTCAATTTCATGAGCCCTCGTAACATTTTTCTTCTTTTGGGGAGTTTTCTGATAATCTGAGGAGAAGTGGGGGTGTTGAAGGTTCTCTATCATCCAGAGGAATCGACTGTGATCAATTTACTTGATAAAAGTTGAAATTTTTGTACCAATCGTTTAACATATAGTTGGATTATATAACAAACTGTAATTGTACTCCATACTGTTGAAATATTGTTTGAACTATTTGGACTTATAGAAATTTTTAATTCAAAATAGTATGGTGTATAGTAATTTTACTTCATGTAAGTTGACAAATTATTTGGATTATACAAACTTATCGAAAAAAATGTGGCCGCCATCAATTGTGTTCTACTATAGCATTTATAGTAGGTTTTTAGTTCTTACAGGTTCTGACTATAAAAATCTATGGAATTTTGCTATATCGTTCTCAAAAAAGTTGATAAATTGTTTGAACTATTTGGACTTGTACATTTTTTCGTTGAGTCACGTTGTCTAAACAATCCGAACTGTTTAGTGTAAGGTTATTGTACCCCAAATAGTTCAAAAATAGTTAGAATCATTAGATTTACTTCAATAAAAACGTCATCATTTGACGATCAGTTTCGTTATGGTTTTGTATAGTGCCGTAACTATATGATAATGGTTAAGTATGTGGTAACTACATCTCTTTTAGTAGTAATATAGTTTGGACTATTCCCCCGATGGTTTTTGATTATGCGGGTATACATCAAGGTGGGTTTTCGAGCTTTAAATAAAAAGTTCAATTTTATAGCAGGATTATAGCCTTACCTCAGTGAAAAAGGCAAAAGGTGTTTTTAAGTTTTAAAATTTTAAATCTTTTATTTTATTTGCTTAAATTCAATAATAATTATAATCATATATAAAATCAATTATAATTATTGCCAACATACGTTTCATTCAACAATTGAACTTTAATCCTCTTTTATCGGTTTAAAACTTTTATTACAAATTTCCCGGGAATTCCTTTCCCTTAATGGTAGTGGTTGTGAGTGAGTGAGCGACAAACTTGATGACAAGCAGCGCTTGTGGAGCAAACCACGGTGTGGCACGTCCAACTTTTGCCCAGAACCACTTTACTGGCTGGCTCAACTGATATTCCATGAGATCCCTTGGGAGCAAAGAATAACCAGAATGTAATCCCAACCGGTTCAGGAACTATCCTTGGCTCGTCGTCGTCCCCTTTGATTGTGAAGGAAGTGAAGTGCGTTCCCGAGGAAAACTATCGGAGAAGAAAAGTCAATAAAAACTACTTTTTCTATTAAACTTTATTGGAATTGTTTCCCTGTTTGCGGTCTCAGCTCCAAGTCACAACAATTTCTTCATTAAAGCTGCATCATCTCCCAACAAAACCAAGACAAAATACCGTTATTTGTTCCACATTTTCAAAAAAAAAAAAACTCCTGAAAACGCTTCTCGCGTTACGATGGCGAAAATCTCGCACAGCTTCATGAAATTTCCCACCTACTCAACCAAAATACCACCTGATGCTGAAGGGGGGTGACCTCCCGCTGAGTTTTCCACGATGGCTCGAGGGGAAGCGGAAATTGGGTTGGTGTCAATTTGGCAGTCACCCTGAAAATGTTTGTGCCCCACCATGCAAGGGGGGTGAGGAGAAAAAAAGGTGGGAAAATGCTCCTCCATTGACTGGCGAGAGCGAGTCGATATAATTGAGCGTAATTATGCTTTGTCAGGAATGTTTTTTGCCGCGAAAGCTCTTTTGTGGGAAGCGAACCCTGGATGTTGTTGCCAAAATTGAGTGCGAACCGCAGTGGCGTTTGAATTTGGATTATGGCTTTATCAGTATGAATTTAGTGGTTTTTGATGCAGAAATGGAATTTTGGTCACGTTGTTATTCCAGGCTGGCATATTTGGTGTTGCAGATTAAATTAGCATGGTAATGATAATTTAATTGCTGAAGTTCGTGGAATCCGGATACAACGGTAGCACACTTTAATCAGTGTTTTAAATAATGATTATTTATTAGTAAATAGTGTGGCAATTCTTCTAAAAACTGCACTGAATTAATTCTGGTTGACTTGTGTATGAACGATTCCGCACATTATTTTAAAAAAGACATTTCAAACGTACCTTGTATCTGTAGAGGTATTCTTGAAGTTATCAAAATGCGATTTTTTTATTGGCAATAGCAGACAAAAACTCATGTACATAACTTACTTAACAGAAATAGTCTCAGACTTTTAATTTTATTTAAAGTTTTTTTTCTCCCCCCTCCTTCAAAGTTGGCTCGAAAAATCAGGGGGCAAAAAATATTTTTTCAAATCGTTTTTTTAGCATAACTTTTGAAGTACTTTGCTAAACTTGCTGATTTTAAATAGAGACCTATGGGACCCCAAGACGGACCGAATGAGACTAATACGGTCAAAATCCGTTCATCCAGTCCGGAGATAATCGAGTGACAATTTTTTGTCCACCCACCTACACACATCCACATAGACATTTGCTCAGAACATGATTCTGAGTCGATATGTATACGTGAAGGTGGGTCTACGTTGTCAAATTAAGAAGTTAATTTTTCGAGTGATTTTATAGCCTTTCCTCAGTAATGTGAGGAAGGCAAAAATCGATGCTTATGTTTTTTTCACTAAAAATTTTGTTTTCATGAAATCTTCCATTTTTTTTTAAATTAATGATTGCAAAATAACTGAACAAAAAAATTAAAATGTGTAAAAACATGAAATTACGGGTCATGGTTTCAACATTTAAATGAAAAAGACGTTTTAAAATGCATTATACACCTGTCCAGTTGTTTTGCCAGCATTAGTTTCTTCAAAATATCTAAGAATTAACATTTTGTTGCGTCAGCCAGTCTTTCTTAAAAGGATCTTTGTATTTTGCAGTTAGCACCGTCAACACCACAATATAGCTGGTGCTGACCGGCTTTATTATTTTTCGCCCCATAATTCTGGCACCGCTGCGCTGTCAGAGGCAAGCCACCAAAATGTGTCTCGTCACTCTCGTCGTCATTCCAAATTCAACCTCTTTTGAAGACAGAAGTGCTAAAAATAAATAAAATTAAAATTAGTTCGTTTCTGGAGAAATAAAGTGCGATTTTACTTACTTACGCGCGTGTTATAAATACCTACCGTAAAGCCGCTCTCTCCTCCCGCACAAAACACAACGTAGGGTCCGGTGAGTTGCCTCTCCACATTTTTTTGTTGCGAAAAATAACATTTTTGCAGTGCTGTACATTGGAATTTCATAAAAATTCATAATATTTTTGAACAAGCCCAAACATGCTAAGTATGATTATTAATGTAGAAAAAAATCGTTTTACATTGGTCTCAGTTCATTAGACTTCTTTTTTCATGGACATTTTGAAGATTTTTTAAAAATATTTTTTTGCTCCTTACATTTTTAGATTAATTATGAATAGGGGAGGCTTAAACTTTGAAAAATATTTGCAACGGCCTTACTTGATAAAGTAAGGGTTTGTCAAATACGACGTCTCCCTGTCAAGCACTTTTCCTATACAGCAATTCCATTTGAAAAGAGCCTAAACCGAAAAAAAAGTTCTCCGATCGGGCTCAACATTTTTCTGGGGGTTCCTTGGCCAAAATAATTCGACCCGTATTATTTTTGTTTGGCCATTCGGGTGCCCTACATCGTGCTAGGGTGGTTCGAAAAATGTCAATTTTCGTCATTTTTCTCAAAAACCTTTAAAATTTTAGCGATGACCTATAGATGTTTGGATATCAAAATTTTCGTAATTGAAAGACAACTTTTGGTACCATAACATCTATAGGTGTTGCAGCCAACCATTGGCCACTCTACCCTAACTCCTCTTTGTACTGTGTACAAAAGTACCCCTCGCCAAAGCAGTGTGGTGAATTACTAATGTCACCACACTGATACACAAACACAACGAAGGGTAGATTTGACATTTGTTTATTTACAATTTGAACGATCTGTGATTGAAGAAGTGATTAGATTTAAGAACAAATGTTACATTTTAAGTTAAGTGCAATAAAACGGTCTCTTTCTACTTAAGCCTCCGAGCAGGCAAGTCGCCTCTCGGAGCACTCGAATCCGGTGTTTTCTTTTATACCGCCCCGAACTCTGGTCCGCTGGTCGTCCGCTTCGTCTGCTGCTGGAAGGAATCGGTGAGTTGGTGGTTCTGGCCCCCGCGGAGTCGGCCCCTGGCCGAACATTGGTGCCGTGACCAGGATGGTCTTCGCCGGAGCACCAACGCCATTCTTCTACAGATAACGCCATCGCAGAATCGCTGTCCAAGATGAAGAAGCCGCCATCACTGTTTTTCAAGTGTCCTCGTCGACAAGCCGCTCGTCCCGCCGATTTTGACCCCGTAAGTCTCGGTCCACGCCAGCTGGACAACCCCGCACGGATGATCTCCAACGTTTTCGGTCGGTCCACCGCCTGAGTGGACATTTGCGGAGCCCTGCCTCCCGTTTTCGACATCTGCGGAACCCTGTTTCCCGTGTCAGAGTGACCCACGACCGCAGTGGGTACTCCGGAGCATCATCCTCGGCTTACGGCGGCTCATCCGGCTTCGCTGTGCTGCTTCCTGAAGTGGAGATTCGGGTCTTGTGCTGCCAGTAGACAAGGCCGGGGTTGCCGAGTCTGCAACCTCTGAGCAGTATCCAGTTCGGCTGTTCTCGGATTAGGTATCCACGGAATCAGCAAGCAAGGTAACCTTCCCATCCCAAAAATCCTTTTCCTCATCCAAAATGGCGGCTTCGGCCATTTTCCAACGACCATTGTGACCCAGTGAGTGAATGTAAAGAGCAATTCACAAATTTAAAAACATTCGTTTTTGGCGGGGAGTATGTTGCAGCCAACCATTGGCCACTCCACCCTAACTCCTCTTTGTACTGTGTAAACAAGTACCCCTCGCCAAAGCAGTGTGGTGAATTACTAATGTCACCACACTGATACACAAACACAACGTAGGGTAGATTTGACATTTGTTTATTTACAATTTGAACGATCTGTGATTGAAGAAGTGATTAGATTTAAGAACAAATGTTACATTTTAAGTTAAGTGCAATAAAACGGTCTCTTTCTACTTAAGCCTCCGAGCAGGCAAGTCGCCTCTCGGAGCACTCGAATCCGGTGTTTTCTTTTATACCGCCCCGAACTCTGGTCCGCTGGTCGTCCGCTTCGTCTGCTGCTGGAAGGAATCGGTGAGTTGGTGGTTCTGGTCCCCGCGGAGTCGGCCCCTGGCCGAACAATAGGTTTACGTGTTGTTTGTAACTTTGTAGGGTAACTTTTTGAGTGCAGTTATGGAAAAAAATCCATAATTAGAAAAAGAAAATCCCAAATGAAAAAATACTTCTCGGAGTTAATGCAGATTCGAAAAGTAAACTAATTTTTCCATAAAATGGGACATCTCGATTTTTGACAATTCAGTAACGGGAACTGACAGTGATTTTTGAAATATTTTATAAAATTTTAGGTTTTTCCGGAATTTCGAGCTACAAATCAATGAAAACTTACGACAAGTTTAACGACTGTAGATACTGGTTCTGCTTTTTGTTGGCTGTGACAGTCGGGGCAAATGAAACACCGTTTTTTTCAAAATTACTCGACGTTTCGACTCTCTGGTTTGAGTCTTCTTCAGGAGGATTTCGTGTCAGACAGTGTCCCAAGTCCGAAATGCTTACACAAAGCTTGGTCGGGGTGGGGTTTTGGAGATCCTTTCGTCCAGACCGGCCCAAAATAGACCGTTGTGTAGTGAAGTGTTGATGGCGCAATTCCCCCTGGCAAAATTGAGCGAACTCCAGATTTCACGGTGGCCTCACTACAATTACTTTTAATTTATTTCAAAAGCGATTTCAAATGTTGAGGTAAATTTGAAAATTTTGAAAACAGTTTCATTCGAAAACTCACGATACTTTGATTTTTTAGCATTCAAAATCAAAGTTATCGTCTCTTAAAAAATCTAAGCTGTGTTGGTGATATCTTTGAAGCAAAATAAGGAATTTTGTGATCTTTTAAAAAACACATTTTTAGGGCTTGGGCGTGAGTTCCACAAATTAAAAATGGTAAGTTCTCTAGAAAAAATGAATTTTAGCACACTCGAAATTGATGTACCATATCGAAACTTATGTTAATTACTGTTTGGTTGCAAATTTAATTTTTGATCTTTAATATAAAATATTTTTTTATCGAATTTTTCTTGCTTATCAAAAAACTTTGATTTTTTGGAAAAATTGTAAACACTACCAAATATTTTTTCTCCAAATTATGCCATAGCTCAACAGCTGCAATTCTTTGACAACTTAATAAAACAAAAAATTCTTTGACATCTTAATAAAACAAAAAAGAAAATTTTCAAAAACGGTATTTTGCGAATTTTTGTGTGGAAATTTTATTTTATTTTTTTTTTTTTTTTTTGAGAAAGCCAAAGCAATGCTCATTACTTTGTCGAAGACACTTAATTGATTGGAAAATCCGTTCTCATGATAAGGATTTTTGAATATTATAATAGCCTTTTTGTTTGGTCAGCTGCCAAAATTGCATAACCGATCAAATGATTCAAAATTACTTCTTTGGTCATAGTAAAAGAACATACAAAGTTTCCTCCAATTAAAAAAAAATAAAAATAATCGTTACCCGATGTCTCAAAAAGTTGCTCTAAAATAAATTTGATCGATAGTAAAAGAGCGAAAGTAAGTTGAAAATGTAGATCAAAATTATTGAAACTGATCAATGTCAACAAAAATATCAGTTAAGAAAATTTAAATGAGATCCATAATTGCCGGAAAACTTGATGCCCTCTTCTGTCAGTCACCAATAGAGAAAAGAAAAAAATAAAAACAATAATATTAACAGCGTCAACAGAGTCGGGTTTACCCCGACACCACTTTTGTTGGTTGGTAGTTGAGTGCTTCTAGCTGCCATAAACATGCGTCGAGACAACTCTCTGCTTCTTCCTTTGACAAAGTCTCCTGTTATTAGTAGCGAGACTGTGCTGTGCTCACTTGTCACATTTATGATCGTAGTCAAATTAGGTGCATTTTGCTCATTTCAATTTTTGGCGATTTTTCAAGCCCTCCCGTTAGCATCGCAACTTGAGAGGCACGTCGTCGAAAAAAGTCGAAAAAACATCGATTTGATTCACTTTGCGAATGGCATCGCAGCTTGGAAGGCATCGATTTTCTTTTTCAACATTCCTTTTTCTCGTAAATGTCAAAAATATGTAAAATTGTGACAAGATAGAACAAGTTTGATTTTGCGAAAGTTCAAGGCAAAAGCACCAGCAGAGTCGAGTCGAGTCGACTCGAATCGTCATTCGCAATAAACCGAGAAAAAAAAGAAAGATGCCTCGACAATGACGTTGGTTGGCACAATGAACGTTTGCAGGAGGGTTGGATGGAAGTGTGGCAAGGATAATAAAAGAAGCGGTTGCGGTTTATTTCCGTCTGTCAGCAGTGCGCCGCGTGGTGGAATTCGCACAAGATAACAAGGCGCACTTTTTTCTGGTGCTTTCCGCGTGACACACTGTGAGCGTCATTTAATGGGACGGCGCTTCTATAGCAATGTGGGTGAATGCAATGAAAACAGGTGGTTGGGACAGAGTTGAAGAAAAAGCGAGGAATGCTTTCAAAAGCTTCAAAAAGCACAGATGTAAAAAGGTAAGATTAGCCTGAATGCTTTGAAGTCAGCAGACATGTTAAATGTTTGAAAGAAAAAAAAACACAAAACAATAGTAAAATTAAGCTCATTTTCAGCTTCAAAGCTCAACTGGAAGCATACCTGCATCTTGAACAATCTTGATTATTCCTCAGTTTTCATTAACAGTCATAACAATCTTACAAAAACTTCAACATTTTTAATCTTAAACAGTCGTAGGAATGTGTACAGTCTGCATCAATTTTGTACGTATTTAAACATTTTTGAAAATTCTTGAACATTTTTTAACAATCTTAAACAATCTGAAGCAATCTTGAACAATCTTAAATAATCTAGAACAATCTTGAACAATCTTAGACAATCTGGAGTAATCTAGTACAATTTTGAATAATCTTGAACACATTTGATACATCTTGAAGATTTTTTTACAATCTTGATCATCTGAAGCAATCTAGTGCAATTTTGAACATTTAAAATAAATCTCAAACCTTTTTTACAAACTTGAAAAATCTGGTGCAATCTTAAATAATGTTAAACAATCTACAACAATTTTGTACAATCTTGAACAATCTTGAATATAATCTAACTTTCATACAATTATGAATAATCTTGATTTTTTTTTTAATTTTGAGCAATCTTAACCAATCTTGAACAATTTGGAACATTCTTGAACAATCTTAAAAATTTTGAATATTTTTCAACTATCCTGAATTTTTTTTAAATGCTTGAACAATCTTGAACAATTTGGAACATTCTTGAACAATCTTGACCAAACTTAAACAAACCTAATTATTCTTTCATGAACAATGTTGGAAAATCTTGAATATTTTTAAGAATCTTGAGCAATCTAAAAAAAAATCTTGAACAATTTTAACTATCACAATATCAATCAGTTTCACAACCTTTAACTTTGATGAACATAATGTTGTTCTGAACAATATTGAAAGATTTGAACAATTTCGAACGTTCATTGACAGTCTTGAATTTCATAAACAATCATGAACAACCATGAACAATCATGAAAAATATTGCACAATTTTGAACATTCTTGAACAATCCTCACCAATATTAAACAACTTTGAGCACTCTTAAACAATGTTTAACATTCTGAAATATCTTGAAATATCTTGATCAATTTTGAGTAACCTTGAATAATCCTAAGAATTCATGAACAGTATTTAAAAATCTTGAACATTTTTTAAACAATCTTGTACAATCATGAATATTATTCAACAATCTTGGATAATATTTAACTTTATGAACAATAATGAACTATCTGGAACATTTTTGAACAATCTAAAGCATTTTTGAATAATCTTGACAAATTTGAACAAAAATGAAATATCTTGAACTTTCTTGGACATTGTGGATTTTTCATGAACAATTTTAAACCTTTAGAATAAATTATAAAACATCTTGAACATTCCTGAACGATCATGAACTATCATGAACAATCTAAAAATTTTATCAACAATCTTGAACAATCTTGAAAAGAGTGATTTTTTTAAGTAATCATGAACAATCTTGAAAAATCTTGAACAGTTTTGAACATTCTTGAACAATCCTAACCAATATAAAACAACTTTGAGCACTCTTAAACAATTTTCAACATTCTATAAAAATCATGAAATATCTTGAACCTTGTTTATTTCTTTACATTCATGAACATTATTTAAAAATCCTAAAAAAAATTTTAACAATTTTGTACAATCTTGTACACTCAAGAACAATCTTGTACAATCGTGAATAATATTTAACAATCTTGAATAATCTTCTACTTCATGAACAATTATGAACAAGGTAAGTGAAATTTCACGATTTCGCGGGCAGCGTGATATCCGTGAAATCCCGTGAAATTAAATGTTTGTGTGAAACTGTAACGATTTTTCTCAAAATGATTTGTCAAACTCCAATAGGAATAAACATAAGCTTATGAACTACTGTAGAATTAAGCTAGTGAATACCCTCGTTTAACTCCTAACATAGGATTAGATATTTTAGCCGATTTCGTGGACGGCGTAAAATTAATGAAATTAATCAATTTTCTCATATCATTTTTCAAAATATTTCATCTATATAGACTATTTAAGTAAATTTGATTAGTTTTCAATTAAAAAGCTTGATATGAGCCATTTGAAGAATTGTTCAGATTTTTCAGTTTTTTAGAAACCAACAAATTTTAGTAATATTTTAATTCGCTATAATATAAATTATACTGCTATTTTAGTTGAAATAAAATGAAAGCTATGAAATCATCTTTTAAAAATATTTCGGATTTTATCTAAGTCCAGTTTAATTCTAACGATATTTGATTATTTGGGTGGACAATTCCTGTGAAAGTTAAAGAAACTACTTTTTTTTGTTTTTGTTATCACCTTGAATAAAAATTTCGATTTCGTTACAAATAAAATTATTTTTGTTTTTGATTTAAAATTTAAATTTTGAAAAGTGAGATGAAAACTTTAAATAATTTTAATGTGCTAAATGTAGAAAAAAAAATATTGTTTTCACTCATTTTTGCAGGACAAAATTGTTAAATCTTGCTCTGATTTGAAATTAAATAAAATGAAGCAAAACAGCGAAAAGCTGTTCAATAAATGAGAATACGTATGCCTTACATTTTATTTCAAAATAAATATAGAGCCCATCCATAAACTAGGTGGAATCTCTTTTAAAAATTATGAGGATTTTTTTCTTGTGTCACGTTCAAATTTATTAAAGATTTTTTAGTTTATTGAAGAATACTGTATAATTAAGGATAAAAAGTAGTTTCTGTGATTAAAACAAAAGAATTTCAGAGTAATTTTCACACGTTCCACGTTCCGTGAAATTTGCATGAAATTTGATGTTTTGAAATTGAGGTCCCCGTGAAATTTGCAATTTTCGAGCGTAAAAAAACCTTCAGAATAAATTATAAAGCATCTTGAAAATTCCTTAACGATCATGAACTATCATAAACAATCTTTGAATTTTATCAACAATTTCTTTAAAAAAAAGTGTTTTTTGAACAATCTGAAAAAATGACAAGCCTGAAAAATCCTGAACAGTTTTGCACGTTCATGAACAATTCTGAACATTCGTGAATAGTCATGAAATATCTTGAACACTGCACAGTGGTCCAGATCGCAAAATTAAGTGGAAAATGGATTTTCCAAAAAATTGTGACGTTTTGGAGCTGGTTTAAAATTAGGGTGGTTCACGAATAGTACGATTTTGAAAATCTAACTCCACAGGAATATTTCTGGAGTTTTTTTTTTTTTTTTGAAAAGGTCCAATAAACCAAATTTCCAGTTTTTGCCTTTTGGGTGTATTTGAAACCGCCTTAAGTCAGGGGTATTAAAAAACACCCAAAAAGCAAAATGAAAGTTTGGTTTATTGGACCTTTTCAAAAAAAACTCCAGATTTGTAGGATGTATTTTGTCTTCAAGAAAGTTTTTGGGCTTGCCAATTTAAGCAACTTTGTTGAAGACACCAAAATTTTATCTCGTAATCTACGCCTTCTATGACCAACAATAGAAAGCATCTGAGCGAACCTTCAAAATCTGTTTTTTTAACGTGGCATTTCAGGATTAAGTTTAATAGAAATGTGTTATTCGGAGCACATTTAGAGCTCTTAAAAACAAACATTTTTATTTTATGACATGTCAATTTGGACTTAAGGGTCAAAAGTTACAGCCCTTTTTTAGGTGAAAAAGCTGCAAATTTAACAAATTTTAAATATCTCGAAAACGCGCAAGCCAAATTTTAAGCACCAAGAAAAAAGAGATCTAGCACTACAAACGCCGAAAAAATCTCGAATGAAAAAAACGATTTTTGGCCATAATTTGGGATTAAATGATAATTTTACATAGAAACCCAAAATATGACCATTTTTGTAACATTCAAGTAAAGAAATGCCAACAAAAAATAACAAATTTATTTATCATTTAAAATGCTAAAAATCTAAAATCATTTCATTTTTTTCCATCAAATCTTAACTTAAAAACCAGCTTCTTCGCCAACTATTATTTTTATTTTTTTTATTTATTTATGCGGCGAGCTGCTTTCACCACTCTTCTGAATTTATTTATTCATCACGCAAAAAAGTCACAACGGTTGTGTGTCATCGTCCCCAAACGGGCTGTGCGGAGGAGCTAGGAAAATGTATCGGCAACTATTTCTCAACTTCACTCTTCACGTCCGGGCATCGTTAAGGCGAAGAAAAGTGTCTATATTTATGAGTGCAGTTGAGAGACTTTGGAGACCTTTTAACTAGACAGGTTCAAAATTTTACGTAACGTTTCAGAATTATCTCGTTTCATCTCTGAAAAATCTGTTTGAAAAAATATTGATAATTTGAAAATTAACTAAATTCACAAAATTTGTAGTTTTTTGAACCAGTCCAAAGACCCCTTTCAACTTGAAAGGCTCACGAAACAAACGATTCTTTCCATCTCCTCAAACGAAAAGAGTGCCGAAAAGAGTAAAAAAAAATATGAATCGGCGATCGATTGATGTGATTTTGTCACGTCAGCCTCGTTTGCTCGAGTTTTATTATTTCTCGTGTTGTCGTCGTCGTCGGGTGGCGGCGCCCGTTTTTCACATCTCCGCACCCTGTTTAAGTGTGTTTGTTATGTTAAGGATGATGCAATCACTCGCTGTTCAGAATTTCAAAACAGGAGGCAACGTTGTTTGTGCTTTTTTTGTTTTGTTTTTAGTTTCGCAGGAAATGGCGTTTGATTTGAGGAGGGCAATGCTTTGTCTGTGGAAATTTGATTGAATTATTCAGAATAAATCTGGTGATAAAATTTGATTTCGCCCTTAGCAGCTAATAATTTTAACTGAGGTATTATAAAAATGATTCAAAATTTACATGACCGGATTGCGATTAGTTGGAAGATTCGACTTACCAGAATGTGTTGTGGGAAATTTAAAGCATAGCAAAAACGTTAGAAGCATTTCATAAAAACCTAAGGTCTGTGCATTTTAATATAATTTTTTACACATTTCAAATCATTTTGTAAGCTTTAAGAGGCAGTTTTTGTAAATATTGCTCGATTTGTTCTAGAGGTCATATCGAGGTGCTCCGATTTGGATAAAACTTTCTGCGTTTGTTTGCCTATACATGAGATGAACTCATGCCAAATATGAGCCCTCTATGACAAAGGGAAATAGGGTAAAACGGGCTTTGAAGTTTAAGGTCAAAAAAACATAAAAAATCTTAAAATTGCTCGCATTTCCGTAAAACTTCATCAATTCCAACTTTCTTAGTTGCATTCGAAAGGTCTTTTAAAGCACTTCAAAATAGATTTCCAGGATTGGTTAGACTTTTTCTCATAGCTTTTGCAAATTAGTGTTAAACATGTTTTTTTTTAAACCTTAATATCTTTTTGCAACAGCCTCCAACACCCATATTCAAAAGTTAGGGTTTCTCATAGTTTTTCGATTTTTCTATAACAAACATTTTACAACGTTAGTTTGTGCCCTGTAGGCCTCCGTAGCGGCACTTTTTGGTCTCAATTTTGTCATATTTGGAAACCTCGGAAAACTTCACGACGATTTGAAGTATTGAAGTTTTAAATTTGATTGAAATAAATGTCATTTAGAATGAATTAAAATATTTTTTGACATTTTGTTGGAAATGAGGTAAAACAGGTATTCGCCTACTTGATACAGCATTTGACGTATTGATCACAGAGTAAATAAGATCTATTTCTTTTTTCAAAAGTGTTTTATTTAATTATTTTTTTAATCAAATTCACAACTCCAATACTTCAAATCGATGTAAAATTAAAAAAATAAAAAAAAAATAAAAAAAATAAAAAAAAAATAAAATAATTGAAATATATGCAACTTTTGGTACCCCAACATGTATAGGTATCGATGAAATCTTTAAGTTATCGCAGTTTTAGTGAATAAAGTCGATTTTTTGCCATTTTCGTCATATTTCTTTTTTTCACGTGGCGCGTCGAAAAACCCAGTTTTTATTTTCAAAAAATCGTATCTCGGAATATTGAAAACATAACTTCACAATCTTTGATATGATATGTAAAATTTAATCCCAGGAACCTTATACAAATATTTTCAGACATAGGCTCTTTGGACCCGAGAACTTCAAAAGAGCATTTTAAGTTTTAATTTGACCTTTTCAAATGTTAGTCTAGATATTTGAAACTTTTAACTATTTTCCCTTAAAATTCTATCTTATACCCTTTTGTTTGTGTTCAAGACAGTTAAAATCGGTTGAGATGGTGCGGAGTTATGATTTTTTTTAAATGTGTTTTTTTGCTAAATTCGACGAAAATTGCATTTTTGGACTATCCCAACATAACGTAGGCCACCCTAATGGCAAAACAAAAAAACGGGTCTAATTATTTCGGCCAAGGAAGAAATCATTGAAGTATATATTTTTCAACTTTCAACTCAGCTTTTCAATCATTTAACATCGTGTTTTATTTTTCTTGAAAACCGAGAAGCTATGGATTACAAATTTTTGAAAAATAACGATTTTTGGAAAAAAGAAAATTTTATGCATTCCAATTTACATTAAAAAATGAGCTCATTTTTTTGAACTCATTTTTTAATGTAAATTTGTATTTGATTCTTCAAAAACAATTTATTCCTGAGTTGAAAGTTTCAAAGAGATATATTTCAATGATTTGTTCAAACGATTTTTAACTAAGTTATTCTAAAAAAATCATTAAATTGTTAAGCCGTTCCAAATAATTTAAAAAAAAAGTGTAATTGACAACCCCTCCCTAACACCCCCCCTCCCGCAACCCCCAAATCGATCCGAAAAATACGGGGGCAGAAATAATATTTTAAAAAAACATTCGAATTTTAATGAAAACAGAAGTCTAATCAACTGAAAACTATTTGAAATGCAATTTTACTGCGTTAAAAATCATATTTCGTATGTCCATGTCGATCAAACATATTTTCATTATTAGTAAAGAACAGAACTGCAAAACCTTTTATTTTCGGCGAAATTTTTTTTCAGTACTGAGATATTTTGAAAACAAGTGATTGCAGCAGAACTGGGCAGATGAAAAAAGCATTTTAAAACACTGTTTTTTCTTCAAATGTGGATACCGTGGCTTGTAATTTCATTTTTTTTATTAATTTTTTATGTAACTTTTTATCAATAACAGTAAAAGTCTCAAATAGATTTTTTGTAATAGTTAGGGGTGAATACTGCCTGCAAAATTTCGAAAAAAGTTAATGAGCAATTCCATGTCAAATAGGGAATCGGTTGTACCCGAACCTCTCCGATTTCAATGAAACTTTGTAGACATGTTATCCTAGGCATATATAAGCCATTTTTGTGTATATGGAGCCAGTTACACTCGATAATGACATTTGAGAAGGTTTGTCTTTGACCACTTTTTGATACGATGCAACGGCTTCGAGATACAGCAAAATTTAAATTACGAAATACACTTTACGCCCTTTTCAAATGTCTTTATCGAGTGTAATAGGCTTCATATACACAAAAATGGCTTATATAAGCGTAGAATAACATGTCTACAAAGTTGAATTGAAATCGGAAAAGGTCGAGAAAAAAGTACCTAAAAAATTCCTGTTTTGGGCTGGAATTGCTCTAATGGTTAAAAATTATTCATTTGCTGCAAAGATGAAAAGAATGAAAATATGATAAAACATATGGATCTTGTAGAAATCATCCAACCTCTTTGAAAGCTTGAAATCTTATTTAGGAAGAATTAAAAGCGTTAAGCTTAATTATTATTAGATGATTCAATTGAGCTGTAGTATTTTTTTAAATAACTTGTGATTTATGATACAGTCGACTCTCTGGCTGTCGATCTTCTCGATATCAATATTGCTCCATCTACCGATGAATTCTTCAGTCCCTTCAATCTGCATACTCCAATTCTCTTCATTCCTCGATATTTTCTATTGCTTGAAGGATCTCTTCCTCGACGGTCCCTTGGATTCTGTTTGCTTTAAAAATTTCATCCGGTTGTCAATAATTTCACTTTCTCATGGCTTGCATAGACATTTTTCTTCGCGAAACGAAGCTTTGAAGGGAGTTTGACATAAGTTTGTTTTTATTTGATGGCCGTTGCCATGATTCTCTCCCATAGCTGGGTATCAAGAAAAAAAATTTCAATCGAGTCTTCCTTTTGAATCGTTCTGTAAAATGATGATTCTCTTCCTCGACGGTCCCTTGGATATTGACAACCAGAGAGTCGACTGTAATTGTTAGTTGATATTCCTACCATTTTGTTTCCAAAAATATCAAAATTTCCCAATTCCGTCTTATTTCCCCCCTCAAAATTTCCATATCCAAGTGCTAGAGTTTTACATCGCCGAAGCCAAAACGAACCCGTAAACATCCATTCCGTCGCAAAGTCACGAAGGGCTCACGCCGGGAACGTCAATACTCTTGAGCCGTACTTGGACGAAAACAAAAATAAATAAAATAAAAATGCCGAGAAAAAAAAAGCTCCGAGCTTCGTGTCGAAAGCAGCAGTAAGTCTGCCGCACCACATTTATTCCACATTTTATTGGAACTTATTTTCTTGGTTTCTTGGTTTGGCAGCCAGGATTTCACGTTGAGTAATGACCTGCTCTTGCTTGCTTTTTTTTGAGTGAAAACATATAGCAAAACGATGGATGACTGACGCCATAGGAAGGGGAGAGTGAACTCATGAAAAGTGTCGAATTGGGTGCTTCTTCTAAATCACACCATATTTGGGGGAGGAGAATAATAAAAAAAAATCAGCCATAAATGGTGAAAGGGAGAAGAATTGTCGATAAAATAACAAGCCAATGAAATGATGAATGTTTGCTTTTTTTTCGAGGAGGAGAAGTAAAAACAAACAGGAAAGCACGGTGCTGCTATAAAAATACCACACAGAATGAATGGTTGCAAGGTTTAACGATTATTACGGTATTTGTCACCAATAAGTCCATAAATAACGCAGAGTATCGTGCAAGCAGTGGTGATGGGAAGATAGATTTTTGTGGTGTTCTCTTTGTGCTATGTTTGTGTTCATGTTCGAGTCATGCATGCAGTGGGGGGTCATTGTGGTTATTAATATTATTGCGCGTTATTATCGTGTGGGCGGCAGGGCCAGGAAGATGGTTTTATTGTTGTGATCGTTTTGTAATGTATTTGTATTAAAATCTAGCATGACTTTTTGTGGTGATGGTATGGTATTGGTGGTGGTGGTGGTGGTGGTGGTGTTAAAAAAAACAAACGTTCAATTTACTAACATTGAGTCCAAAACCTCCCTACAAACATCTATACCACTAGGTGACGTAGAGATCTCTGCGCATTCTAGATAGATGTTTACTAACATACCTTCCAATCCCCGAGGTTAGCAAGGTACCGGCCAGGAGCCACTTATCTTACTGGATAGTATTACACGCTCATCTAAAGAGGAAAACATGGTATCTCCCGTGTTGGAATATTGTAACCGGATGAGAGTCTAGTGCTATCATACGTTTAATTACAGTTAAACAGCAAGATAAGCGTTGTGCAGCCATCCGGAATTGTGCGACCTTTATTGCTAATGCTAATGCTAATGCTATTGCTAATAAGTCCATAAATAACGCAGATATGGCTCATTAACACTCAAACGCTCGGGTAGTCATTTGACCCCTATTTTTTTTCTTAGAAATCCCATAACTTTTGATAGAATTGACCAATTTGGATGCTTTCGGTTGCAAAAGATCCAGATTTGTCTATATTTTGAACTGCCAGATGGCGGACAAATGTGGTCCATTTTTACCGGAGATATTCCGGATTCTGTTGGGGTACCTCGGCCCTCCTATATGGGTATTTGGCCAATATAATAAAAACTTTTCAACAGAAAAATTTCGGAAATGATGCAAAACTACAAGGCATCATCCTAATACATCATCCTGCAAAAATAATTGACATGGTTAAGTCCTACGGGGCAGCGGAGCCGGTTCCAGTTGGGCAACAATTGACATCAGCTCAGTGAACCGTTTCCGGATAGAACCTGTTCCGGTGCCCGAAGGTCTTCAGCATGTCATGTATCTATGCAGGATGATGTTTTAGGATGATTCCTTGAAGTTTTGCATCATTTCCGATTTTATTCTGTTGAAAAGTTTTTATTATATTGGCCAAATATCCATTTAGGAGGGCCGAGGTACCCCAACAGAATCCGGAATATCTCCGGTAAAAATGGACCACATTTGTCCTCCGCCTGACAGTTGAAAATATAGACAAATCTGGATCTTTTGCACCCGGAACCATCCAAATTGGTCAATTTTATCAAAAGTTATGAGATTTTTAAGAAAAAAAATAGGGGTCAAATGACTACCCGAGCGTTTGAGTGTTAAACATGTAATGGCAGGTTTCGTTTGAAAATAATGTATAAAAACATTGAATCTGATACAATGAGCTGTTCACATTTGACGTGTTTGTTTAAGCTTTGTTGTTGTTGATTTTCCTTGATTGAGTTCGAATTGATAGAAAGATAAGTTGTGCATGATTTGTAGTTGATTGTGTAGGCGTAAAATTGAGAAAACAATCCAATTTTAGCTCAATTAAGCACTATCAATCAATGCGATCAGATGTCATCTCCACATCAATGCCTTCACAAGTGCTGATTTGAAAAGACTCTGACAACACAAAAAGAATACTAATGGATTGTGGACGTCTGATACAGCCATCATTTCAATATCCCTAATTGCTTATCAAACTCAAACACACTGCCACCAGTTGTTGTTGTTGTTGTTGTTGTTATCGCCATGTGCTGATGGAAGAGATTTCCTCCCCAAAAAAGATTATACCCATCTGCTGGCTGACAAATCGCTCCACTCAAAACAAACTCCAAACGTTAACGTATTATCACAGGCTACACGAATATTCACCACCCACCCACACTCACACTCCTCCCTCGATGGAACATAATCGCATTATTTCTGCTTTCCCGCCGCGGAAACGCGAGAGTTGGGAAGAGAATTCATTAAATGGGACCACCGCCCCCACGAGACTGATCTACGTCGTTGTAGGGCATCCATCAGTGAGTGAGAAAGTGAAACAGAGAGAGAGTAATTAAAACAGCACAAAGGCAACATAATGATTTTGCTATCATTTTCCTGCAAGTGAGTGTGGAGTGGTTTCTGTGTTTTCCTCTTCTCGTGCGTAAGCTTGAAGCTTGAAATGTTGTGGATCGAGGGCTTCGCTTGGGCCATTAATGAGAGGACTCATGGCGAAAATAGAATTAAACTTTATAATCCTGCAATTAGCTTTAATTTTAAATATCATGTTTCGGTCTAGAAAACCTCATTAGAAAAAATGAAACCATCCACTTTTGTGGACTCTACTGCAAGTTGCTCGGGAGCACCCAAACCTCTTTCTACTCCAAGAAACCTTCCACCCCAGGGTTTGGCGGCTTTGAGAGTGTAGATATTTTTGATATTTCTAGTAGAGCAATTCTCTACGAAATCGGTATTTTTTTAAGAATTTTAATTTTTTAATACGACTGATAATTTTTGGTGCCTTCGGTATGCCCAAAGAAGCCATTTTGCATCATTAGTTTGTCCATATAATTTTCCATACAAATTTGGCAGCTGTCCATACAAAAACGATGTATGTAAATTCAAAAATCTGTATCTTTTGAAGGAATTTTTTGATCGAGTTGGTGTCTTCGGCAAAGATGTAGGTATGAATACGGACTACACTGGGAAAAATGATACACGGTAAAATAAAAATTGGTGATTTTTCATTTAACTTTTTGTCATTAAAACTTGATTTGCAAAAAAACATTTTTTCAGAAATTTCCAGGTTGTGCAAAACATTTTTGACCGAGTAATGAATTTTTTAATCAGTACTGATTTAAAAAAAAATCAAAATATTGGTAGCAAAAAATTTTCAACTTAATTTTTCAATGTAAAATCAAATTTGCAATCAAAAAGTACTTCAGTGAAATTTGCACCGCTTTTAAGTTAAAGCCATTTTTAAGTAACTTTTTTGCAAATAGTCGCAGTTTTTCATTTTTTTTTTTAAATTAGTTCACATGATTGCCCACCTTGGGATTTTTTTTTTGAAAAGCTGAGAAAATTCTCAATTTTTTGTTTGTTGATACGATCCTCAGTTGCTGAGATATTGCCATGCAAAGGTTTAAAAACATGAAAATTGATGTTTTCCAAGTCTCATCCAAACATCCCACCGTTTTCTAATGTCGATATCTCAGCAACGGAAAATTTCACGAATGTTTCATATTTTAAAATTGAGAATCGGACGATTATCTCAATTTTAAAATATGAAACATTTGTGAAATTTTCCAATCTTTTCGAAAAAATGTAATTCAAAATTTTTAAACCAACACTAACATTTTAAAAGGGCGTAATATTGAATATTTAGCCCTTTAAAAATGTAAGTCTTGATTTGAAAAAATTGAAAATATTGTTTTTAAAAAATATCGAAAAAATTCACGAATGTTTCATATTTTAACATTGTATATCGGACCATTAGTTACTGAGGTATCGACATTAGAAAATGGTGGGTCGTTTGGGTGAGACTTAGAAAACATCAATTTACATGCTTTTAAACACTTGCTTAGGAATATCTCAGCAAGAGAATTTTCTCAGCTTTTCAAAAGAATTTTTTTTCAAAGATGGGCATACATGTGCTCTAATTTAAAAAAATGAAAAACTGCGACTTTTTTCGAACAAGTTACCAAAAAAGGCTATAACTTGAAAACGATGAACTTTACCAAAATTTCACTAAAGTACTTTATGATTTCAAATTTGATTTTACAGCGAAAAATGAAATTGACAAAATTTTGCGACCAATATTTAGATTTTTTGAAAAAATCTGTATTAATTCAAAAAAAAAATCATAACTTGGTCAAAGATTTTTTGCACAACCTGGAAATTTCTAAAAAGTTGATGTCCCCTGAAACAGATAAAAAATAGTGTTTTTTCTTTTGCAAATTAGGTTTTAGAGACAAAAAGTTTAATGAAAAAACACCATTTTTTACCGTGTATCATTTTTTTTTCAGTGTAGTCCATATCCATACCTACAACTATGCCGAGGACACCAAATCAATTAAAAAATTCCTTCAAAAGATACAGATTTTTGAATTTTCACAAATCATTTTTGTATGGACAGCTGCCAAATTTGTAAAGGAAATTGTGTGGTCAAACTAATGCAGGGCTGAGCTGTAGGTTAGTCGAGATTAGTCGTCGACTAACAAGTTCTTTACAAAAAATGTCGCCTTCTTTAAACAATTTGGCGCCCTTAACAGGGCCCAAGAGAAACTTTGCATTTTGCCAAGTGGCGCCTCAAAACGCTGCCGCGTTTGCTTTGAATCAACTAGCAGTGTTCTTCGACGTGTTCCGTTTTGATGATTCTTTCTTTTTTCTAGATGCTGCTACGTTGCTAGGTCGCTGTTCGTTTTATGCATCGCTAGCATACAATGACCGGTGTTATGGTATAGCAGGGACTAGTCTGTGCTTGAAATAAACATTTTTGTTCGCTGCGAAGATTAAATTTATTGCGGCTGGAGTGGCTATTTATTGCCAAATCATTCAAAAACTTATCTTCAGTAAGGGTGAAATTGGGCTAAAAAAAAAAAGGGTGAAATTGGGTTAAAATGATTTTTAATGGAATTTACAATTTCTCAGTCTTTTCAATGAAACATAATTCTGTTAAAAGGGTTGAGTAGGAGACATCTTGAAAAACGTTTGCTGAAAATGTCACTTTCCTAGAACAAAAACTGTGTTTATGGCAGCTATATATATTTGGGGTACTTTTTTCATCAAAAATGATTTTTCAAAAACACTACCTTTTAATAAACTTTTTGAAATAGGTTGAAAAGTACCTCAAAGTTTAAAAATATCCACTTCGAATATTGTAGCATGTCAATACGATTCCTTGGAAAAATTGCTGAGTGATTTGTTTTGATCCTTGCTTTATATTTGATCATTGTTTTAGTATCAATTTTTCAACCGATTCATCAAATTCCAACATAATTTTGGAAAATGATGGTAAACTATCTAAGAACAATCCTTCTTTAAAAGTTTTTCTCTATCATTTAATTTTTTTTTGTTCTTTAGAAGTATTGAGAGATTATCATTTTTTGACCCATAGTCACAAAAACTGGCGGTACATTAATTTAAACTTGATTCAATTTCCAATGTAATGAAAAAAATTCTAGATTTATATTTTAGTAAGATTTTATTATGCTAAGATAATTGTAATGCGGTAGATTTTAACCGAATTGTTCGTATTAAGGAGAACAGGGTTTTTTTTTCAGTTGGTGGTAACATCTAAAAAGGCATCAGTGGAAAAAGAAACAAACCCACAGACGTGCATTGGCACGCTCTGCACTGGCACTTAAAATTTAGCACTCACACCAAGTTCAAAGCATACTACTCCAGCCCAGTGCTAGTGCTATTAATTAGCACTCCCATTTAACACTCAAAGGATGTTTTCCTTTTTAAGTGAGTCTTTTTAATAAAAGTTCTCAAGCAAATTTGATCATCGGTCAACGGCGGGAATCTATTACAACTGCAACATACCTTTTCCTAGATTCTTCCATAAAAATTTAATCTCAGGGCTCGCAAAACTTCAGAGAATTAAAATTCAAATTCTGTTCCCATCAACTGCCAGCCAGGCCACGTCCCTATCAAGTCTCCAGGTCACCTGGAACTGATTTTCGGGTCCTTCACTTCGATAAACTTCATTATACTTTGCAACTCACTATTTTGATTCCAGGACAATAATCTGCGTTGATAAAAAAAATATTGTTACGTTTTATGCTACAGCAAAAAAAAAAGTTTACCTTGAAGTGATCTGAACCATGGATCTTCTGCTTTCATTTCTTGAACACTGGCACTGCGCCAAATTTACAGATAAATGTGGTTGTTGTTAGTTTCATCACATTCTAGACAATGATGACGGTAAATTTCAAATCAACAAATGAAAAATCAACCTAGTTACCATTTTTGCTCGAGTGCCAGAGCGAGTGCTATGATTGAAAGCGCAGTGCTATCCGTTCAAATAGCACGCGTGCTAACCGCGTGCAGTGCCAATGCATAGTTTTTTTTGGAAGATTCTATAAACATATCAAACACAATAGTTTAGGTAATTTCAAAAAATAGTTTAGAAAAATAGTTTAGAGTGAGTATTTTCTTGTGATTTTGTAATGTGTAGTATTACGATGTTGATGTTGTCCCCGCAACATTTTGTTCTTAGGTACAGTAATGTGTATTTCAAATGAAATATTTTTGTATGAAAATGAAATATCCGAATAGTGGATTTATAGAGGTGCATATCATAAGTGTTTTTTTTTAAATGTATTGACGTTGTTGTTATTATTAGTAAACAAAACACGAATAACATATTCCACCCCCCCCCCCCCTCCCCCCCGCGCTCAGCTATTGGCGCCCCTTGTATAAATATAGGCGCCCTACGCAGAGAAGCGCCCTCGACAGGAACATTGGCGCCCCAAACCCGCCAACAGCGACTAACTAGTTCCATTGTCGTACAGCTCAGCCCTGAACTAATGATGCAAAATGGCTTTATGGGCATACCGAATGCATTAGATAAGTTTCAGTCGGATTAAAAAATACAAAAAAAAACGAGTCACCAAAATCTGAGATAATTGCTCACAAGGTTTTTTTCTAAAGATTCATCAATTCTGTTTTATGAAATTTTATTTCTCAATTTCAATTTCCAACAACAGCAAATTAAAAGTTTCCACTACCGGAAAATGAAACACCACAACGTTGACACATAAATATAATAGGTTAGTGGTGGGTGTTGTTTCTCTGCGGTGACGAGGGTGGTGGTGTGTCACTCAGTCAGCTCCATTTCCCCGAGCGCGTAATAATTGTCGGTTATTAATATTTCCCGCCCCCGGGCGAGCGGGCAAACCACCCCACCGACGACATTGTAAGCTGTGTGCGGCAACAACAACAACAAATAACAAGAGCAACGAAAACAACTTTCTCGGTTTATCACGAACAATACCGGCAGTGGGGTAGGGCAGGATTTGCGTGGGACGATTCTTCGAAGGAATGCCGTTTGACGGTGGTTTTTGAGGGAAATAGATGTTGCATCATTATTGCTGTTTTTTGCTGGTAAGTTTAAATTTGAATTTTATTTTTAGGATTTCTAACGTAAGATTTATCATAAGCTTCAAACACTTTATTTTAAATTCAGTATATGCCCAGACAATGGAAAACAACACCACCTATTGGTCCCTCTACCATGTCATCCAAATGTCCCCGCAAAACGCTCCCAAATTGACTGTTCCTTTTTGGGGGGGGGGGGGGGCGCCGCCGCCCTAAAGATTACACACTCTCGTCGTATTGCTGCCCCTTAAACTTTGCCCTCTCCCCCAACCAGTTTTGCAAGCAAAACCAAACCCAAAATGCCCTGCTCAGTTTTCCCGAGACGACTACGGCAGGGACGCAAAACAGCAATCTCAAATATTGACATCCCTTCGTACGTATATGTACGTTTATTTGCTGGGTTTAAGTCACTGTCGAGCTACTTTGCCACACGTGCATTTTTGGGACGCTTTTTAATTTCAATGATCTCCTTGCAGCTTTTTCAGATTTTCATAATTTGATTTCTAATTGCAGTTAAACAAATAAACCAATTAAACTCGTTCCATGTTGCCACTTATCATACAAAATATTGCTTGAAAAAATTGTATTGTGCCACAATGCATACATTTAGTCCAGTTTGATGAAAAATTGCAATGTAGGACCTCTACTCGTTTTTATACATTTTGTTAATTCAGATCCTTGATTAAAATGGGTTAGATTTAAACCTCGTTTGGTTTTATAATCCTTCTGTTATGTTCTGAAATGAGGAGATTTTTTCGTAGAGTATGGAATACAAGTTACAATTTTGATACTTGAATTCCAGACGGCCCAAATTTGTTGGTTACTTCATCGTTCTAAACTGAAGCCACGTTCCTCGTCCCTGAGCTTACTCTTCTAAGTTAATAATGTAGCAAAAAATACTCCCCACAAATGGCCACTGCCCTGCTTTTGGGCCGCCGATACAACATATGCCATGCCATTACAGAGAGCGGGGGTGGTCCTGAAATATTAAGTGCAATTTAAGTGCTCCCCCAAAAGTCTGGTATTGTGAAGGTTGTACAAACCCAACTGAAATCACACAAAAGTCCAAAATAAATTTTGAAAACATCAAAATTTAGAATTGCTTAAGGTGAAGTTCAGTAGTATCCTTTCCATCTAAAACATTGCATTCAAAATAGACGTGATTTTTTGTTCAGTGCTTTCGGTGTTGAAACTTTCCATCATCCCCTGAAGCGTATTATGTTGGCCAACCAAACTGCTGCTGCTGGACTGCTGGTTGGCCGTCCAAACGCAATAATAATGAATAATGCATATCAAATTCCTCATTTTATTACATCATTTATTTTCAGCGCAGTCTTACATTCATTACTTATTCATACGATTTTTGCGACTCCCTGCTCTTTTTCCACCACCAACCGATACTAAAGCTCCCATTTTTCTGAATTTTCTTTTTTTTCTCCTCCTATTTTCCCAGGGATATCAAGCCGGACAACATACTGCTGGACGAGGAAGGTGAGTAAGGCAAACACATCCACCAGTGTTGCCAGTACCATATCAAAATGTAACCGTATACATCATGGATCCTGCATGCAACTTGCGAAAAGTTTTGTCAAAATATGGTTCCACTGCAGATAGCATTTCGTCGTAAACTTTCGCAGACCGCAAAATTGACCCGCTTTCGTCCATCTGGGGTTGGAAAGTTGTGCTTGGGCTTGGTTTTGTGATGGTTGTTGTTGATATGGCATTTGAATTCAACCAAATGATTATGATGATGGCGGGGATGGTTGCCGGGTTGCCAGATAAATCTGGGAATACCAGATTTTTCAAGTGCCCGACAGAATAAAGATAGAGCATGCTTTATTCCAGATTTTGACAGATTTAGCAAAATTTTTCATTTTCAGACGATTTTAAGTTGATGTTTGCCCGAGCAGACGGAAATAACTTGGAAATAACATCTTTGGTAATTGAAAATACAAGGCCAATAAAATATGATGTTTTTTTAACATGATTTGTTATTCGTCGATATGATTTTTTGTATTTGGTTGTTATTGTTATAGCAGACTAATAATATTTTTATGAACAAATCTTTGTAATTATTTTTTGTTATTTTAACAACTAATCCGATCATCCCAATAACAGTTGGCGGTATTCTTCCATAACAGACCAATAACAAACTTTGTTATGATTTGAAGTTTCCATAACACTTTCTTTTTTTTAACAGTATTTGTTATTGAAATGGCATGAATTTTGTTATCGGTGTGAAGGTGCGGCTGGCTCTGGTTGAAAAATGACAGTTGAGCCAGTCCGTTTTGCGATCGGATTGCATGTTTTTTTCGCGTCCTTCGTCGTCCGTGAGTCTTGAGAGTTCAATTTGTTGGGTGGTGACGCGCGGTCAATTATGTGGCATTGTGTGTGAAAAGAAAAGAATTTTATTTCGTGTTGCATCCTGGTTGGCTTGCTCAAGTCCTTCCTACATCATCGTTGATCGGGAGGCACGACGTCGTGTGAATTGCTGCATTAAAATAAGTTTAAGTGTTTCTGTAAATGACTGTAAAAAAGTCCTTCCTATATCATCAATGTCGTCTGGGTAATCGTGATGAAAAATTACATTTATTCAGTATTTAAATACCTGTGCGCGAGTGTTTTGGTGTGCTAATTAGAAAGACCTTCCCATAGCATCGTTGCTCGGAAGGCTCGCCGACGGGTTTGTTATGAAAGTCCTCCCCATAGCATCGTAGCTCGGGAGGCATCAAAAAGCCAATACCTTATCCTACTAACCCAAAAAAAAAAAATAATCACGTGATGCTTGAAGGAGATGCTGTGGATTCAACGGTCTCAAGCGGTATCAACAAGTATATAGCGAAAAACTATGTGCTTGATGAGTCTGCAACTTCAACTATCGGACTAACATTCCTCCCTTTTGTTGAACTGCAGGCTTCTTGGGAGGGCGCCGGTATTGACTAATAAAGTCGGGGTCTTCAGGGGTTAAACAGTGAACGGATGGTTGGCTCCCACTGATCATTTTTGATTCATTGTTTAACTTCAGCTGATCTGTCAATAACGGAGTAGCAGCTCATTGGCAGTCAACCATGCTCATGCTCATGCTCATGCTCATGCTCCTTCGTCGTCCGTGAGTCTTGAGCTCATCTTATAAAAACTTAAAAGTATAAATAGTCTCAGATCAACTCTACGTAAATGTGTATAATATTTCACCTTTTAATTACTCATAATTTTGATTCAATCTTTCCGATTGTTTGCCGTGAGAATACATAATACATCACCCTATCACTCAACGAAATTCATTGATTATTGGGCAACATAATCATCCTCTATGATGAATCTTGGCCATTACCCTTTCCCACTAAAAAAAATCCCAAGTAGAAGTAGTTTTCCGGCACACGCGGAGGTGTGGATATCGTATAGATCCCACCCTTGGTAGCAGCCTGTGCTAACTAACATTCCCGTCCCATCCCCTCAAGATCTACAAACTAACATGGCGGGCGCCGTTGGTGGCCAACGACTGTTTCTTATTAGTAAATTAATTACTACCTCATTCTTTAATTGAGGATATTTTTTAAAGATTTTAAAATATTTAAAAAGGAAATTGAGCCATTGAAAAACCTAAGAATGGTTTTAAAATAATGAACAAAATCAGCGACTTCCACCCTCTCTTGATTCGATACTGATGCATTTTTGCTTACCAGAGTTTTACAGATTTTTTATAGGCACCTGGTCAAATTAAAAAAAAATATACATGGCAACCCTTGTGGTGATTGAATAAACTATATGCTAAGTCCTAAAGAAGTATCTTCTTGTAATCAAATCAAAATTAAGCTTTTTTTGAGATATTTATTAAATAGACAAAGACAAACTTGTAGGAAATTTTACGAGCTTTCCGAAAAAATACCCTGAAAGAAAAAAAAACACGCCAACTTTAGGCGATTTTTGATTTTTAAGTTTAAAAGTCAAATTTGAAGGTGAGCCCAACGGTTTTTTTCATTCAAACTTTTTATGAAAATAGCCTAAAATTTTAGAAAAAAATAATAAAAAATGCAGGATGGAACAAATCACCTTAAAAAATACAAAAATCATTTTTTTTTTTTTTTTTAAAGTCTTCTGAAAGTCAAAAATTTCAAAACATGGATTTAGCTTAAAAAAATAAAAAAAACGAGTAATTTAGAGAGTGGTCAAAAACAAAGACGAGCTTTCTGGTAAAAATATCTACGAGACTGAAAAATCAAGTCTATCGTAGAGAAATTGTCAAACCCAATCAAAAAAACATTTTTTTCAACATATTTAGTTTTAGAACCGCTGTAACTTCACAAGGATTTGAATTAGGACAGTGGTCAATATGGAGACTTTTTCGTGAAATTGTCTGGAGAATCGATTCCCGTATTCGGTTTTTGGAAATATTGACAAAACAGTTTCAGTAAATGATTTTTAGTATTTTTTAGATGCTCTATCCTACATTTTTCGTGAGTCATTTTGTAACATTTTAGGGCTATTTTCACAAAAAAAATTGTGCGAAAACTTTTAAACATAAAAAACAAAAAATGTCATGAAAGAGGCGTGTTTTTTTCTTTCAGTGTTTTTTTTTTTGGAAAGCCCGTCAAATTTCCTACAACTTTGTTTTTGACCACTTTTAATACGATGAATCTGCTTCGAGTTACAGCAATAGTTAAATCACGAAATACAAAAATATTTCAGTAGTTTACGCCCTTCTCAAATGCCATTATCAAGTAAAACTGGCCCCATGTACACAAAAATGGCTTACATAAGCGTAAGATAACATGGCTACAAAGTTTCTTTGAAATCGAAGAGGGTTGAGAAAAAAATGTCTAAAAAATCCTGTTTTAGGCTGAAATTGCTCAATGGTTTTAAAAACATAAACATTTTAAACAGAGTTTCAAAATAGATAATAGTTTTCAATTCGGTACTCTTCAAATTTCTTTAAACTATTCAAGGTTTCAAAAGATATATTTATTTTTTCTCTCTGATTTCTTGACTCTTTTTGAGATTTTATTGAATAATATTTAAAAATTATTTGCTGCGATCTTTTCTTAAGAGTGATAAGTTTGCGTTTTACGCCTTTCTCAAATAAAACTTTATGACTTTAAAATTGATTTGCAAAAAATAATTTGGTTTTGCTTGCTCATTTATTAAAAAAATAAATGTTAAGCCAAGTTCCTCAAAAAATAAAAATCCTCAACAAATGGATAATGGAATTAGCAATGTTTCTAAATACATTTCATCAATTCTCTACCAAAACCGGAAATGGATTTTATTTGCATTTTTTGATTTGGCTCAAACTTTGTGGGGGCCTTCCCTATGACCAAATATGCTATTTTGTGTCATTGGTTCACCCATACAAGTCTGCATACAATTTTGGCTGCTGTCCATACAAAAATGGAATGTAAATATTCAAACAGTTGTAACTTTTCAGTGAATTTTATGATCAATTTGGTGTCTTCGGCAAAGTTGTAGGTATTGTTGAGGACTTTTGAGAAAAAAATGGTACACGGAAAAAACAATTTTGCAGATTTTAAATCAACTTTTTTTTCACTAAAACTCAATTTCCCAAAATAAGTATTTTGATTTTCGAGATTTTTTGATATGTTTTAGGGGACAAAAATCCGCAACTTCTGAGCTAGAGAGAAACATGGTCAAAAAATCTGCCGCCGAGTTATGAATTTTTGAAAAAAACAGTAATTTTTGGAAAAAAAAAAATCGAAGTCTCATGCAAAAACAAGCTTGACATTATTTTTTAATGCAAAATTGAATTTGCAATCGAAAACCACTTCACAGATTTTTTGATAGATTTTTCCGTATTCAAGATATAGCCACCGAAAGTTTGATTTTAGCAAAATATTTGCAGCTTTTCGATTTTTTAAAATAGTGACTATTTTTTTTTGAAAAGTTCAGAAAATTTGCTTTGTCTAAGAGACATTGAATATTGGACCTCGGATTGCTGAGATAGAGCCGCTTTAAGAAAAAGAAGCACAAAAATTGAAGTTATCTAAGTCTCATCAAAACAACCCACCATTTTCTAGTGACCATTTCTCAGCAACTAATGGTGCAATTTTCAATGTTAATACATGAAACATTCGTGAAATTTTCCGATGTTTTCGAAAAAAATATTTTGAACATTTTTGAATCAAGATTAGCATTTTAAATGGACGTAATATTCAACGTTTGACCCTTTTAACATGTTAGTCTTTAATTTATTTAAAAAAAATCGGAATATATGCGATGGATATTTAGTTTTTTGGAAAAAATAGTATTGATTAAAAAAATTATAACGCGGTAAAAGATTTTTTGCACAACCTGGAAATTTTTGAAAAGTTGGCTTTTGATGTCCTCTAAAACATATCAAAAAATAAAAAAAATAAAAATAGTGTTTTTTTGCAAATCAAGTTTTAGTGACAAAAAGTTAAACAAAAAATCACAAAAAAAATTACCTTGTATTAGTGGTGGGCAAAACCACTCATTTCTGTGAGCCGCTCATTTTCGTTCGCTCATTTAAATGAGCGGCTCTTTTGAACGGCTCATCCGCTCATTTCGCTCAAAGTCAGAAAATAGACTGGAATGCATCTGTTCATGGTATTTAGATTTTTTAAACGACCAATGGAGTGTCCATGATCACACTTCGTATGATTTTTGTTGATTGATAATTCAAAAATATATGTTTTCATCGCACTTATTCTGAGCAGATTGGAGATCGTCCATAAAACATAGAAAATCTTCGATTTGCTTTATCCTTTTTTGGAAAGCATTTCAAATATAAACGTTTTATATGAAAAAGGAGAAAAACATTGATCTCTGAAATCCACAAATATCTAAAACTTTTTTCATAGAGAGGTAAACAAACTTGAATTTTATTCAGAAGAGAATATTTTCAACCAAATTATGCTTTCAATCGTTAAAAGTAATGAAAAGTAAGCTGAATTATCGTTTTGATAATTATCTTCCCATTATTTTGTGAAACAATAGATTTTGGTGTTCAGTAACAGGCATATTTGAGGTAGCGTTTTGCTGCACTTGATAAAATAGTCTTGAAATGCAACTTTTATTCATGACAGCAAAAAAATGATCAAAACAAGCGTCAAAAAAGAAGATCTGAACAAATGCCTTATGAAAACTATTGAACAATTACCACAAAAGAGTACCAAGTTTGTGTGATGTGCTGTGGTAAATTACATTTTAAATCACAAACGGTCCAATACATGGATTAAAACCGCAAACTAGCATACGAGTTATGTTCGAATGCGTGTAACAACTACATGTACATAACATTTGAGAAATCTATCGATATTAACATAATGAGATCATGCAACATCTGGCGACAGTCAGCTGATTCAAAATCACAGGCGCCCCGACACAGGCTAGCAACAAGCGTTAAGTGCGCCATAATGTTGGAACAATTCTTACCGGTGAGAACCTAGTTTCCCCTCTTTTCTCAACAGCACCGTCACCACCAGCGCGTGGAAGAACGAACCGAACGAGAGCGAATGAGCGAGAGCAAAATAACGAAAGAGTGAGCGAAAACGACGCCGTTCGACGACGTCAAGCGCTCCGTTCGTTCTTTTCGTTCATTCGCTCTCGCTCATTCGCTCTCGTTCGGTTCGTTCTTCGACTCGCTCTTTGATTTGACGGTTCTTTGAAAAGAACCGGTACACAAAATGAACCGCCGCTCATTTTTTCTGAGCGGTCGCTCATTCGTTCTTTAGCTTGAGCCGGTTCATAAGAACGGTTCGCTCAAATAAGCCCATCTCTACCTTGTACAAGGCTTGTATCATTTTTTTTCAGTGTTGTCCATATCCATACATATATCTTTGCCGAAGAAACCAAATCGATCCAGAAATTCCTTCAAAAGATACAGTTTTTTGAATTTTCATATATAATTTTTCTATGGACAGCTGCCAAACTTGTATGGAAAGTTATATGGATAAACTAATGATGCAAAATGGCTTCTTTGGGCATACCGAAGGCACCAAAAAAGTTTCAGTCGGATTAAAAATTACAAAAAGAATCGAATGACCGAAATCTGAGAGAATTGCTCTTTAATTATTTTGATTATATAAATGTTTTACTTCAAACCTGCAAACAATTTTGCCCTTTTTTAACTTCAACTCAAGATAGACTTTTGTTAAGTATCTCCATCTCTTTTTTTTTTTATCGCTGAAAATGAACCTGAAATGAGTGTGACTCGACGAGCCTCTCAATTTCAAATGCCATTACTTCAATTTCCACGTCCAACCTAATTTACAGGCAAATTATTTCGACGCTCGTAGAAATTGCGAAAAAAATCAATTTTCCCCCATCGGCTACGCACGCAAAACTCATCCCCGTTAAATTAGGAGGCCCGTTATCATTGGGGGTGCTCAGCGGGAATTTCGTCAGAGCCGAGTCACACCACCGGTGTGTGCCCATCATTCCGCTGGAAAGTAATTCAATCAAGAGGGGTAAAACTCTTCCCGCCGAGAACAAGCATTTTCAATTTACTCGGGAGGCACTTAGCAAAAAAAAAATAACGTGGTGGAAAATGATTTCGCGCTTTCCCCACCGCAAAGCCAAATACGCGCGCACACACGCACACGTGCGAGTGAAAATTAATTTTCCGTCACCTGTTGGAGCAATTTGGAGGCGAAAAAGTTTCTCGTTTGGCGGTTTTTTGGAGGAGTGTTTAAGCGGAGTTTTTTTTTAGGGGATTTGAGTGACTTTTGAAATTAAAAAAAAGAGATGAATTTTGTTTTCAAAGAATCTTCCTAGAAAAACTTAATTTTAAATTCTATACAAAATACAATTGAGACCACTCAGATCCTGTTATCATCCACACAAATGTAACTGTCACGAGCCATAAGTCCTTCCGAAAGCTCTGTTGCTTTGTTCCGGATTCATGTCAGACGGTTCCCCCTCACATGTGGTTTGCCTAAGCCCGAGGAACGAGGCAGATGCCGCTGTAAACCAAACAACGAGACGAACTTTATTAAATTATTTATATTGGTACTTGGTACCGACAAAGCTCAGTCCTGCAAACAATCCACTCAAAGTAAGAGGGTGGTTGTCTCTTCGTTGGACCAGATTTCAAATTTGTTGTTATTTTAAAAATAATTGAATTTAGCCGTAAAAAGTTATTTCGAAATGTCCAATAACCGACCATTTACCCTATTTTAGTACTGTTTATTGTCTGCAGAAAAGAAAACAATACGACAAAACCACAAACCAAATAGTCTGCGGCAAAGTTCTCTGCGCAACCCTTCTGTTCAGACTGACAAACTAATCCAACTAGTAGGGTCATGCGAGTATATTTCCTATCGTGGCGTAAAAGCCGGGTGCGGGACATTTCGCCGAATGTCGTTTCGCCGCATGGGACGTTTCGCCGAAGGTCATTTCGCCGAATGTCGTTTCGCCGAATGTCGTTTCGCCGCATGGGACGTTTCGCCGAATGGGACGTTTCGCCGAATTGACAGATAATCGTATAATAAATATATAAAATGGACACAAATTGTATTAAAATATTTTGAAAAAGTATAATGTCCCTAAAAGGTGATTTTTCAATCTTAAAAAAAATAATTTTTTTTTTGTTTTTTAGTCTGTTATTTTTATAAGTTTATGCATTGTTGTATGCATACACAATCGCTTAAAAAATAATCCAGTTGAAAAAAATCTGTTTTTGCATTCTTTCAAACTTAAGCAGCTATTTAATTTCAGCATAGAATTTCTGTGAGTTTTTTGCATTCTTGTTTTAATATATCATTTGAATTATTTCTGTGAGTTTTTGCGTTCTGTTAACCATGAGCAGTTCTTTTAATTTTCTGCTTATAATTTAGATAAATTTCTGTTAGTTTTTGCATTCTTTGTTTTTCAAGCATATTATAAGTATATTTTTTTTGGAAGTTTTTGTATTCTTTCCAACATGAGCAGTACTTTTGATTTTCAGCAAAACATTTTGAAAAAATGCCTGTAGTTTTTGAATTCTTTGTTTACTGAGCATATTTTTTAAATTATTTTGAGAGTTTCAGCATTCTTTCAAACATGAGCAGTTCTTTTGGTTTTCAGCACAACATTTTGCAAAATTGCTGTTAGTTTTTGCATTCTATATTTTTGGCATACTTTTCAAATATTTCTGTAAGTTTATGCATTATTAGTTTTTTAAGCATATTATTTCTATAATTTATGAGAGGTTTTGCATTTTTTCAAACATGAGCAGTTCTTTTAGTTTTTAGCATAACATTTTGAAAAATTTCAGTAAGTTTTTGCATTCTTTGTTTTTTAAGCAAATTACTTGTATAATTTTTATGAGTTTTTGCATTCTTTCAAACATGAGCAGCATTTTTAGCATAACATTTAGAAAAAATTCTGTTAGTTTTTGCATTCTTAATTTTTTTAAGCAAATTATATGTATTATTTCTGTGAGTTTATGCATTCCTTGAAACATGAGACGTTCTTTACTTTTTTAAATTATTATATTATTATCTTGCCACTCCTTCTAAAGTTTGCATGAGTGAATTACAAGATGACACTGCTGCGAACAAATAGCATAAATTATACAAAAAAGTTAATTTTTATTCAATTCGGCGAAATGACTTTCGGCGAAATGTACCATTCGGCAAAACGACATTCGGCGAAACGTAGCAGATCCGTAAAAGTCAATTTGAAATTTTTTCAGTCCCATCTGTTGGAAGCATTACCACCAAGAAGGACAACCCACCGCTACTCCTGTGTCATGCAAGCGAATGATGGAATTATGGAAATGATTGTCACTTCACCCGGAAGTTATCCGACGTAACCTACTTCGATATGGCGTGCACGCGTACTTGACAGGGTATGGAACCAAAGGTTATTGAACTTATCAGGTTAGAAGATTTCTCTTCTGTGGAAAATCAAATCGATTTGTTAATATTTAACAAAGAGATATAATAAAATGGTACCTACCTTGCAAAATTGCTATGCCTGGTAACGAAACCCTTTTTTTGCTCGGAGTTAGCGAACTGGAATGGATAACAAACAACAGATTGTGAAGAATCGCTTCTGATGCCTGTTATTTGATTTGTGTATCACATGGCAAATATGGGTCGGAAGCATACATTCATAGCGAAAAATAATTGAATTTGAATGTCAATTTATATGAAATCGGTTCAACGAGAGAAATAACGGACAGCGATTGTAATAAAATCATAGACTTAAGGAGCTATTACACTAAGGCAAACAAAAAAACTCGCCCATTTTGCCAGTTTGCCAGTTTGCCTGTTTTGTTTGTTTGCCTGGACATGTTTGTACAAACAAATTTGCGAGTTTGGCAAACTATCAAACACAAAAAAGTGCGATTTTGTTTGTTTGCGGTAAAGTAATGGCTCCTTCACAGACGAGAGAGCTTATGGCTAAACCCGGAAGCTTTATCTCTCAAGAATGAGCAAATTTTAAAAACAGTATTAATTTATTGGACGGATTTTCTGATCGATTTGGTACCAATTCTGCGGTGTGGATATTGCTCAGGACTTCTCCGAAAAAAAAACTAAATTACCGTCATCAGGGGTGACATTGGGTCTGGGGTGTAAGATTGTATCATACAAAAAATTATGAAATTTGTATGACTCAATCTCACCCCCAGACCCAATGTCACCCCCGATGATGGTACGCTAAATTACAATGTTTTGACAATTCTCATTTTTGTATACAGTCATGCCCCGGTTTTGATTCGATCAGCTGCCTCGATTAAGCACGGCCCAGTGCTTAACTGAAGCACAGAGCTTAAGAGATTTTGGCTATATGGGAGACATTTTTTTATTTTTTTTTTATTTTTTATTTTTTACATTGGCTATGAAAAATCATACCAACATCAAAGATTACAGCGTTTTGGAATCGGGATGATGTCAGCTATCGATTGCACTAATAATTACATGAAAATGTTTATAGAAATACGCATTTTTCCTGTATTTTGAAAATGCAATGTTTCTCAAAAAAATACTCAAAATTATTGTAATTGCAATATGGGTATCAAATGATCGGCATTTTAATAGTTTTGTTTTGAAAAAACTATTTTTTTTAAACTACATATTTTTGAAAAAAAAAATACTAAAAAAATAGTTTTTTACTGTATGGGAATCAAACAATCGGGATTTTTTCAAACATTTCGAAAGTTATAACAGAAATATTTGGAAATACTTTTTTTTCGCAGAACTACGTATTTTTGAAAAAGACATACTCAAAATTAAAATTTTACAATATGATTATCAAATAATCGGATTTTTTATGCATTTCAATGGTAATAACAACATTTTAAGCAAATACAAAAAAAATGCAAAATAAGTCCAGCCCATAGCATTACTGCTCGGTTGGCACGCGTTCGATTAAAAAACTTTTTAAATAGTCTATTATTTATCTTTCCGCAGCCGGCTGCCTAAGATTTAAAATTTCCAAACGATAAACAAAATGCCCCGTGACTCTACCACTGGTCGTGGCCGGCGTCGGTATTGATCGAGTTGCGAAGCGCAACTCATCTTCCACAGCTCGTGGATGTAACTTCTGGAGGTCCTGGTCAATAACGGAGTAGCAACTGCGGGTGGGCACCTATGCTTATGCTTATGCTTAATACAAAAAAAATGCAAAACTGCGAATTTCCGAAATTAAACTCAAAGTTTCAGTTTTTTTTTAATGTGGGTATCAAAAGATTGGGATTTTTTCATAAATTTCGAATTTGGTATCATTTGTTTTAAATATTACTGCGGGCGTTAATAATTAGAATTTGTAGGCGTTGGTATGACCGCATAAAAATGGTCGCATGACAGCCGCATGACAGCTAAACGAACTGAACTGAAACTGAAACGGTACAGCAAGCATTGATAATCTTCATCATTCAAATTTAATTGTCATCAGCAACTGTCATTCTGAGAAAAATAGCGATTCTAAACCTCACAAGGTGATAATTTTTTATTTAAATATTAAAAAGTAAATTTGAACACAAATCAATTGTCTTTTTAGACATGGCGCATGCTCGGCAGGAAGTGCTTCACAAGCACGCTTCCCCCAACACGATTCTCCATTGCATTTACGGCTTTTACTACTTAAAACTAAGTAAAACTCAACTGGCCAAAATTTATTGCAAGCACCCATCTACGATTTCAAACTGGATTGAAAAGTACTACGAAAACGAGATTTGCTCGAGGAAGGAAAGGGAGCAGGTGTACATAAAATTTTCACCGTCCGAAAGGTCATATTTGATCGACCTTTACAAGTCTTGTCCTGTTCTTCTTCTGGACGAGGCGAAACAACGGTTCCAGCTCAAGTTCGGCAAGCAAATAAGCATTACAACCATCAATCGCATATTGCATGCCGAAGGATACAGCTGGAAAGTTCTGGAGCGTCGAGCGGTGCAGTTGCGGACTCAAGATGTATGCCGGTATCATGCTGAACTATCTGTTCTAATGTGGGACATTCATAATTTGGTGTTTCTTGACGAGTTTGCTGTTGACAACCGAGGAATATTGAGGACCAAGGGGTACGCTCCTATTGGTGAGCGGATCGTGTTCCGAGGCGAGTTTACTCGCCGCCCAAGAGTTTCAATGCTGAGTTTTCTGGGCGTTAACGGATTGCTCGAGTCGTTTTCCGTGGAAGGTACCTTCACTAGGGTAAAGTTTTTCGAGTGTGTGAGAGCGTTTGCTACATCGGGCCGCGTGATGCAACATCCAGGAGTCTACTCGATCTGGATCCTCGACGGTGCGAGGATCCATTGTCACCATGCGATCATCGAGTACCTGCGATCAATTGGAGTAATCGCGATTTTCTTGCCAGCCTACGCACCATTCTACAACCCGATCGAGCTAGTGTTCGGGTATCTGAAGCGGTACCTTAAACGTACCTACGTTGAAAATAGCTCTGAAGATCTCCTAGTGGTGATTGCAAAGGCGTTGAAACAGTGGAAAAATAGAGATTGCTCCAAGATCTTCAGGAAATGTGGATATTTTTCGGGGGGTCTCTTTGATCCAAGTGCACGGAAAGAAATCATGTCTGCTTGCTTGATAACATGCGACAACAGAACCGTTTACATCGAATGTTTTCAAATTTGATAACAAAGTTTTCAAAAATGCTTACATTGTTATCACTTTTGACTACAATCTATGCTACAATGCATTGCAATGTTGCCTACCTAAAGGCGCATCCATTCTTGAGTACCTTTTATGCGTTACGCATCTGTCAAATCTCAGTAAGCCGTGGAGAGAACAACATAAACAAAACAAATAATCGAATAAAAAAAACTCGTACCAGGTAACATGTTTGATTTTTTTTATTTACTTAAGTTTAACTGATGTATTTATCTTTCCTTTAGTTAGTTCCAAGTTCAGCACGTGAAGGAATGGCGCTTACAGCTGCAGGACCCGAGCAGTGAACAGTGCTCGATCCGGATGTTTCGCACGAAACTGCTGGAATGGAACCGTCTGCCAACTCGTCCAATGCTGTGGCGTTGGCGATTCCACGACCACGGTGAAAGAGGACGTTCTACAGGACGGCCACCAAAGGCGGCGGTCAAGTTTGAAACGTTCACGTCAGTCGGGCTGCGGGATTTGTTCTGGACAAGTTTGAAACGTTCACGTCAGTCGGGCTGCGGGATCTGTTCTGGACATGCTCCTGCTCCAGTGCCAATTAAAAACATCAGCACCACGCTCAACACTTCCCAAAGCTCCAAATCTTCTACCAGCGCAGCCGTTTCGGCCGGAAGTGGCCAGCAGACGTGGTTCTACAGCACAAACCGAACAAGCTCATAGATAAAAATTGGAATTGTTTTAGGTAAGATTTTTTAGATCATATTCAAAGCCGGGAGAGGCAAAGCACGTCACACCTTTACCATTTATTTCTATTTAGAGTTTTTTTTTATCAACCACCTGTACCTTTACCTGTAATCTTTTTTTGCTAGCAAAGTATGTTCTTTTTTCTAAACTTTACCTGTATTATTTTAAATACAGATCTATCTCAAACTGTTTTCACCTGCCTTTACAGATATTTTACTGAAGCAAATGATTAAAAAAATGTTTTGTTCATTAAACAGATTTAGAATAATAAAAAACACAACATAATTACCAAAAATACAAAAATAAAAAATAAATACAAGAATACTAAAATACCAAACTACAAAAATACAAAAATACAAAAATACTAAAATACTAAAATACTAAAATACTAAAATACTAAAATACTAAAATACTAAAATACTAAAATACTAAAATACTAAAATACTAAAATACTAAAATACTAAAATACTAAAATACAAAAATACTAAAATACAAAAATACAAAAATACAAAAATACAAAAATACAAAAATACAAAAATACAAAAATACAAAAATACAAAAATACAAAAATACAAAAATACAAAAATACAAAAATACAAAAATACAAAAATACAAAAATACAAAAATACAAAAATACAAAAATACAAAAATACAAAAATACAAAAATACAAAAATACAAAAATACAAAAATACAAAAATACAAAAATACAAAAATACAAAAATACAAAAATACAAAAATACAAAAATACAAAAATACAAAAATACAAAAATACAAAAATACAAAAATACAAAAATACAAAAATACAAAAATACAAAAATACAAAAATACAAAAATACAAAAATACAAAAATACAAAAATACAAAAATACAAAAATACAAATATACAAAAATACAAAAATACAAAAATACAAAAATACAAAAATACAAAAATACAAAAATACAAAAATACAAAAATACAAAAATACAAAAATACAAAAATACAAAAATACAAAAATACAAAAATACAAAAATACAAAATACAAAAATACAAAAATACAAAAATACAAAAATACAAAAATACAAAAATACAAAAATACAAAAATACAAAAATACAAAAATACAAAAATACAAAAATACAAAAATACAAAAATACAAAAATACAAAAATACAAAAATACAAAAATACAAAAATACAAAAATACAAAAATACAAAAATACAAAAATACAAAAATACAAAAATACAAAAATACAAAAATACTAAAATACTAAAATACTAAAATACTAAAATACAAAAATACTAAAATACTAAAATACTAAAATACTAAAATACTAAAATACTAAAATACAAAAATACAAAAATACAAAAATACAAAAATACAAAAATACAAAAATACAAAAATACAAAAATACAAAAATACAAAAATACAAAAATACAAAAATACAAAAATACAAAAATACAAAAATACAAAAATACAAAAATACAAAAATACAAAAATACAAAAATACAAAAATACAAAATACAAAAATACAAAAATACAAAAATACAAAAATACAAAAATACAAAAATACAAAAATACAAAAATACAAAAATACAAAAATACAAAAATACAAAAATACAAAAATACAAAAATACAAAATACAAAAATACAAAAATACAAAAATACAAAAATACAAAAATACAAAAATACAAAAATACAAAAATACAAAAATACAAAAATACAAAAATACAAAAATACAAAAATACAAAAATACAAAAATACAAAAATACAAAAATACAAAAATACAAAAATACAAAAATACAAAAATACAAAAATACAAAAATACAAAAATACAAAAATACAAAAATACAAAAATACAAAAATACAAAAATACAAAAATACAAAAATACAAAAATACAAAAATACAAAAATACGAAAATACTAAAATAAAAAAAAAAAAAAAAACAAAAAACAAAAAACAAAAAACAAAAAACAAAAAACAAAAAACAAAAAACAAAAAACAAAAAACAAAAAACAAAAAACAAAAAACAAACAACAAAAAACAAAAAACAAAAAACAAAAAACAAAAAAAAAAAAACAAAAAACAAAAAACAAAAAACAAAAAACATCCAAGACCCAAAACTCCAAGCAACAGCACCAAAACCACCAACCTCACCCCACACCCCCCCAACCCCACCCACCCACCCCCACCAACCCCCAACCCCCACCCCCCAACCCCCCCATCCACCCCCCAACCCCAACCCCCCCACCACCCCTACCCCCACCCCCCAACCCCCCCCTCCTCCCAACCCGCCAACCCCCCCAACCCCCCACCACCCCACCACCCCACACCCCACCCACCACCCCCCACCCCACCACCCCAACTCCCCCACCCAGCCCCACCACCCCCACCCCCCACCCCACACCCCACCCACCACCCCCCCCCCCCCCCCCCACCCCACCCCACCACCCCCCCCCCCACCCCCCACCTCCCCACCCCCACCCCACCACCCCCCCCCCCCCCCAACCCCCCCACCCCCACCCCCCCCCCACCCCACCCACCCCCCCACCCACCCCACCCCCCACCACCCCACCACCACCACCCCCCCACCCCCCCCCCCCCCACCCACTCACCCACCCCACACCCACCCCACCACCCCCCCCACCCCCGACCACCCCACCCCCCCCCCAACCCCCCACCCCCCCCACCCCCCACCCCCCCCCCCCACCCACCCCCCACACCCCCCACCCCCACCCCCACCCCAACCCCCACCAACCCCCCCCCCCCCCCCCCCCCCACCCGCCCCACGCCACCCCCACCCCCCACCCCCCCACCCCCCCACCCCCACCCCCCACCCCCCCCCCCCCCACCCACCCCCCCCCACCCCCCCCCCCCCCCACCACCCCACCCCCCACCACCCCACCCACCCCCCCCCACCCCCCCACAACCCCCCCCCACCACCCCACCACCCCCCCACCCCACCCACCCCCACCCCCCCCACCCCCCCAACCCCCCACCCCCCACCCACCCCCCCCCCACCCCCCCACCACCACCCCCCCACCACCCACCCCCCCCCACCCCCCCACACCCCCCCCACCCCACCCACCCCCCCACCCCACCCCCCACCCCCCACCACCCCCCACCCCCACCACCCCACCACCCCACCACCCCACCCCCCCCCCACCACCCCCCCACCCACCCCACCCCCCCCCACCACCCCCACCACCCCCACCCCCACCCCACCCACCCCACCCCCCCCCCCCCCCCCCCCCCACCACCCCCCACCCCCCCCCACCCCCCTCCCCACCACCCCCCCCCCCCACCTCCCCACCCACCCCCCCCACCCCCCACCCCCACTCTCCCCACCACCCCCACCACCCCACCACTCCCACCACCCCACCACCCCACCTCCCCACCCACCCCTACCACCCCACCTCCCCACCACCCCAACCTCCACCTCCTCCCCACCACCCCATGTCCACTCCACCCTCCCCCACCCCCCCCCACCCCCCCATATCCAACCCCACCCACCCCCCCCACCCCCCCAACCCCCCCAACGCCCACACCCCCCCACCCCCACCACACCCCCCACCCCCACCACCCCCCCGACCCCCCCACCCCCCCACCCCCCCACCCCCCCACCCCCCAACCCCCCCACCCCCCCCCACCCCCCCAAACCCTCCCCACCCCCCACCCCCCCACCCCCCCACCCCCCCCCACCCCCCCACCCCCCCACGCCCCCCACCCCCCCACCCCCCACCCCCCCACCCCCCCACCCCCCCTCCCCCCCACCCCCCCACCCCCCCCCACTCCACCCCACCCCCCCCGCCACCCCCCTTCCACCCCCACCCCCACCCCCACCCCCACCCCCGCACCCCCAGCCCCGCCCACCCCCCCACCCAAGCCCCCCCCACTCCCCCCCACCCCCCCACCCCCCCCCCCCAACCCTCCCCCACCCCCCCCCCACCCCACGCCCCACCCCACCCCCCCACCCCCCCACCCCCCCACCACCCCACCACCCCACCCCCCCACCCCCCACCACCCACCCACACCACCCACCCCCCCACCCCCCACCCCCCCACCCCCCCACCACCCCACCACCCCCACCACCCCACCCCCCCACCCCCCCACCCCCCCACCCCACCCAACCCCCCCCACCCCACACCCCCCCACCACCCCACCCCCCGCCAACCCCCCCACCCCCCCAGCCCCCCCAAACACACTCCCCCCCACACCCCCCCCCCCCCCACCCCCCCACACCACCCCCCCCCCCAACCCCCCCCACCCCCCCACCCCCCCACCCTCCCCCACCTCCCCACCACCCCACCACCCCACCCACCCCCACCCCCCCCTCCACCCCCACCCCCCCACCCCCCCAGCCATACCCCACCTCCCCACCCACCCCCCCCCAACACCCCCCACCCCCCCACCCCCCCTACCCCCCCCCCCCCCCACCCCCCCTCCCCCCACCCCCCCCCACCACCCCACCCCCCCACCCCCCCAACCCCCCCACCCCCCCCCCCCCCACCCCCCCACCGACCACCCCACCCCTCCACCCCACCACCCCACCCCCCCCCCCCCCCCCCCCCCCCCCCCCCCCCCCCCCCCCCACCACCCCCACCACCCCACGCACCCCACGCACCCCACCACCCTCCCCTCCCCACCTACCCCACCACCCCACCCCCGCCACCACCCCACCACCCGCACCCACCCCACCACCCCCACCCACCACCCCACCACCCCCCCCACCCAACCACCCCAACACCCCCACCACCCAACCCCCCCACCAACCCCACCACCAGCACCCCCCCACCACCCCAACCACCCCACCTCCACCCCACCACCCCCACCATCACCCCCCCCACCCCACCCCACCCCACCACCACACACCCCATACCCCCCCACCACCCCATTCCACCCCACCACCCCACCACTCCCAGCCTCCCCCCACCACCCACCACCCCCCCACCCACCACCCAACCCCCCCCCCCCCCCACCACACCCCCACCCACCCCACAACCCCCCCCCCCCCGCACCCCCCCACCACCCCACCACCCCACCCCCCCCCTCCACACCCACCACCCAAACAAACCCCCACCCCTCCCCACCCCCCCCCCCCCCCACCACCCGCAACACAACCCCACCCCCCCCACCCCCCCCCCCCTCCCCCCACCCCGCCCCCCCCCCACCACCCCAACCACCCCACCACCCCCCCCCCCCCCCCCCCCCCCCCCCCCCCCCCCCCCCCCCCCCCCCCCCCCCCCCCCCCCCCCCCCCCCCACACCCCCCCCCCCCCCCCCCCCCCCCCCCCCCCCCCCCCCCCCCCCCCCCCCCCCGCCACCCCCCCCCCACCAAACCCGCCAACC
>NC_068937.1:27548761-27615140 GCF_016801865.2 Culex pipiens pallens
AATGAGTCACATTCGGAGAATAATTTAAGCTGGAAAATGCCAGTCGGGAAAGTTCGGATGAAAACAAAACACTCTTTCTTTTATTTAATGTGTTTATTTGAAAGATAATTAAGTCAAAAGTTTCAGTCTTTATACAATGTACAACTAGAATTAGTTGGGACAGAACACTTAATTAATTTTAATGGAACTTGTTTGTTTCAGTAGTTTGAATCTTAACTTAACTTATCTAATTACAGAAGCATTCAAGCGTTTTTTATTACTATGTTGCATATGAATGATTGATATTCAAAATTTACTGGATCGTTTTATTGAAGCAGACTTGTAATGACAAACATGAATTTGGCTTTTTTTGTATTGAGAATATATCTGAAATTGATCATTGTTTCTTCTCTTTCCTCTGCTTTCTACCGTCAGACCTAAACAAAATCATATTAATCAATTGTTTGTAATGTTTGGTTAAATCAGTTGAAAATTTGGGCCTTTTTTGATGTTTTATTTTTCCTCTCAAAATTAAGGTACCAAATTAGTTACAAATAAAATAATTACAAGAATGGGATTCTGAGCATTCATGGTAGTGTACTGCCCCTGATCGCATAAATGTCTCATATGCATTTTCATCGATTTCGAGTTATAGATGCAGTTTGGTTCAAAATTGTGTGCTCTTTCAAGAGAGCCTATAACATCCAGTACTTTGTGCTAGAAATCAGGAGGAAATCCAGTTTTTTCAAGAAAACATAACACATAGCCTTATGTATGGGACAAACTTCAAATGCGTTTTTCTCAGCTTGCTGTTTTTGCATATGGGACATTTATGCGAACTGCACCCAAAATTTTGCAGCGGATTCTAAAATTTATTTTTTTTGAAGGAATTTTCAACTGACTTTTCCTGATACATGGGTTTAAACCTGTTTATTTAAGAGGACACAAACGCAACATAATTTCTTAAAAAAATAGTTCTTTGTTTGAAATAAATTTCAAACTTAATTGCCTTTAAGTACATGTCAGGTAAAAGTTCGTATAGAAAAACGCGCGAAACGTCAGTGTCGAAAAAATTGAATTTTATTGTAAAGAGTTGTTATTGTTCATTTTATTAGGGGAGCCCTTATTGTAAAGAAGATGTATCAAAATGTTTAACTTGAATCTCAATCCACGGTTTAAACATTTCAATAAATAAAGTGTATTGAAGTGGATTTTACAACAGTCCAGTTGTTTTGAAATCATAAGGTTTCAAAATATTTAAGTTTTTAAAATATTTTTCAAGCAACCCAAAAAAGCTTAACTTGATTATTAACTATAGAAATTGCATTTTTCATACGAAAAACACAAAAAAATCCCAAAGTTTAAATGTTTTTTAATAAATCCATATTTTTTGCTAATGTAGTATGTTTAAAAGTATAACAACACATAAATTTTAACGAATTACCGTATTTTTGTAAATACTTAAATTATCCTAATTTGGAATACGGGTATCGATTGACGGGAAATTATGCACAGATTTTAACTGTATAGCATTTTTTTATGTTAAAATACTCATATATTCATAAAATACCGTGATTTTATGAAAATAATAAAATTTTCATTGCAACTCAAAAAAAAGGCATGGATTTTTGAAAATGTTCGATTTTTGTTTTGTAATTAGCCACACGGGTATAAATGGACCAAATCAATTTAATTAAGATTGTCACTGTTCGTCAATTTTACAGAAAAAGTGCAAAAACAAAATTTAAAAATATCTTTATTTTCACACTTATTCACTTTTTACAATGTTCGACAAAACATCTATTATTTGTAAATGTTAGGCCAAAACATGCTGAATATTATTGTCAATGCAAAAAAAAAAATGCTTTTTAGATTGTTTAAAATTCATGAAAAATTTTTGGTAAAAATATTTTTTTCGCTTCATAATTTTTCGGAACGATTTTGATGGGAGGGGCAATATTTACTTTGAAAAATATTTGCAATGGTCTTATTGAATTTTAAACAAAAGAAAAATATTGAAAATCTTGAAAAATTTTAAATTATAAAAAAATGATTATTATCTAAAAAAAAGTACGATAATTTGTGCAAATTTGAGTGTTTTCCATCAACATTGTAATTATTGATTTTTTTTACGAAATTTCGCGTCATATTAAAAATTATGAAAACGTTGGTATTTTTTTTCCATTTGTTCATATCTTACTTTTTTCAATGATTTACAAAATATCGTTTTTTTTTATGAATTTTAAACAAAAACAACAAAAATATTGAAAATCTTGAAAAATTTCAAATCATAAAAAAAATATTTTCTCAAAATTACGATTATTTGAGCAAATATGAGTATTTTCCCTAAAAATGTTGTTTCACTTTCGCGTCGCGAATCACAAATTATAAAAATGTTGTTATTTTTAAAGAAAATTCGGTACTTTGTGCAAATTTCAGTACTGCTTAATAACACCGTTTCAAACATTTTTCTGAAGAAAGTGTCCTACCGCCCTCTTCAAAATCGGGCCAAAAAATCAGTGGGCAAAAAAGCATTTTTTTTAAACTTCCAAATTCCAATAGAATTTGCCGTGCAATAGATTTAAAATTTCTTTATGTGCATTTTCCTGCGTTGATAATAATTTTTAGTATGATCAAACCAATTTTGAAAAAATAAATAAAATTTTGTGAAATTTCATTAGGAAAAAGTTTTTTTTTCTAAAAAAAAAAAAAACATTTTAAGGGTACACAGAAACTACGAAAACTTGTAAATAATATTGTAGACAGTGCTCTAGGGGATGAACACAAAATTATATCAATAGTTCCAGTAATTTTGATATATTCATATGTTTGTAACAAAATCTGCAAAAGTGCAAAACGTTCTGGTTGATGTGCACCGTTAATAACAAGGATTTTTACTAAAACTGATTGAAAATCAACTTAACTGGTGGGTAATGCATTTTGTAACACGTTTTTCATATAATTGTTAGTTATTGGCTCGCAATTTGAATTCTTATTATTGAATGAGTTTATTTTAAAAAGTTGCGTCCTCCTCGCTGATCACTTACGTTGCAAATATGACTCTGAAAATGAAAATATGGCGGCGATGAAGCAAAACTTTTGAAATAAAAATAAGAAGAATACAAAAAATAAATTAAAAAGTGCATGTTTTGACACCCGAAATTTTTATGGAGAGATTCGGAAAATCGACGAAAAACTGCTCTGACCGTTTCCTACCGCTTTTGTCACTAACACACCGATCGCTACTGAGTACTCTCTCTTTGCTCTCGCTCTCACACCATTCGGGTAATTCAGCGAAAAAGTTCAGAGAGACCGATTGGGTTATGTCGCTCAAAACTCAGTCGAAATAGTTGACTTTGCTATGATCATTTATTAAACTGCTTAAAATCAGTGTTATCAATAATATTTTGCAATTTTGTGGTAACACAGCATCGAAAGACACATTTGACAGCAATTTCCACCTTGCCAAATACAAATTGACGGCGAAGTGTGTGAGTGCAGGCCAAAAGAGCGCCGAGCTGGTATTTTCTTAGATTCTCTCATCTCTGAGCATTATTCGCTTGTGACTTGGGTCGACGGACGGAGTAGGCAAAGAAATTCACGATGTATTTTTGTCGCTGGGTGAAGCGATTGACGCTGACAGCTAGCGAGTCGTGTTCGCTCGCGAATGGTTGCGCCGGCTCCAGTCGGCAAAGATTTGTTCGGCGATGATAGAGTGATTTCCGATCTTTGAACCGAAAATCAGGAATAATGCTTTTTAAACTGTTTTCACATTTTCTGAGATAAAATTTGATGCTCAACAAATTCTGAAACAAAAAAGGGTGCAAGACTAACCCACCATAATTGCTGAGAACGTACACAAAAACGATAGTTTAAATCTGGTCGAAAATTACCAATTTCGCCCGAAACGCAATAATCGGAGAAAAATGTGTAAATTCAGATAATTGTGTTAAACCACAAGCAAACACACACACACTGGAGATGCTCTTCGCGTTCTGTCGATTCTCTTCAATTAGAGGTCGAAATCACCAAATTATGATAAAATTATTCGTCTATAATAGGGCATAAGAAGCAGATCGGAAGACGTGGACCGTGGAGGAACCTGTACTGCTTCGAGGCAGCAGCAGTCCCCGTCTGAAAGATGACCAAGGAGGAGAGGAGGAAGAAGACATCTTAATAGTGCACGCCAAGTCTTCGAACGAACCATGTTCCGAAGAGAAAGAATGAGAAAAGGGGGAGAAAAACAAAAGCAAAGAACACACACAAATCAAGTGAGAGAGAGATAGCGCGATGACGCTCGAAGAGAGCGAAGAAGAAAGAGCAAAAAACAACGATCAAATCAGATAATAATTGAATAAAATTGTAATAAATTATGTAAATTATCGAATCTTGATTAGTTTTGCCCCTGCCTGCGCGTCCGTCCACTCTTCGGAGGCTTCTGTGTTGGGCAACCAAACTCCAGAGTCTGCCGATTCTTCGACCTTGAACGACGGCGGAGAAAACGACGTCGGACATCAACTTCATAAATCAGACGCGAGATTCGAGGGAATCTTCCGCTGCCATCGACGAATCGCGTTTTTCGATAGTAATCGAAGCTTTTTTGTTAAGTTTATTTTTTTTTGAAGCTACCTCATCTATTAAGTAAATTTGAGCATTATTTGTTAGTAACTATTTACATCTCTTGAAGTTATAATAAAATCTCTCCTTAACCTTACACTACTATTGCTTATCTTCTATTGACTTTGAACACTCTCCCATTTCTCCCCGCGCTCAGAACACATTAAACGTGCAAAATCTCCACCATCGTGCCCTCGTCCCCGCTGCTGTCCCCTTCCACGAGGACTTCCTTGTCCGCCTCAACGCCAGCTCCGGTGAGTCGTTTCCGCTTGACGAAGATGACCACCGTGAGGAGGATCAGCAGGAAGGTCAGCGCGGCCACAAACACCCCCAGTAGAATGATGTCCTGCTGGCTTTGGCGCGTTATTGGCCACATTGTTGTCAGAGCCGGATTTCTGGATGCGGGGCCAGGTTCAAGTTGTGGAGTTGATGGTTCTGAACTGCTGGACGGCGTTGTTGTTGTTGTTACGATTGTGGCACCCGAAGTGTTTAGGATGATGGGGGCCGACCGGATGAGGGAGTCGGTGTTCTGGAAGAGAGGGGGAGAAGATTGAACACGGAATTTTTAAAATAACTTTCAAAACTAAAAAAAACATTTTTGAAAGTATTTAATTTATCGAAACTAAACATATTTGTATTTCTGTCAACTGGGGTGAGTCGGGACAGCTATTTTAATCATGTTAGAGCATAATATTTTGATTTTTCTGGTCGGTTTTCGGATCAGACTCTGAGCGACAAAATGTGAACATCAATTTCCGAATTTAAAACCATTTAGTACTCTAAAAATACTGTCCCTATTCAGACTGTAGTTCCGATTCACCCCAGATGACGTTACCCTTTCAGTTCCTAAACTGATCTACTCAAACTATAATTTATTAAAGACATATTAAATTTTAAAATAAAGAGATATTATTTATAAAATTGCCGGATACTCACCTTAACTACAAACAATTAAAGTTAAAATTGTATTACCAAATGGAAAATAAAATAAAAATATATTAATAAATTTAAGACGTTGACTTCATCCAATAAAAGCCAAGACGTTAAAAAAATAAAAATATTGTAAAAAAAATAAAAATATTGTAGCCAAGACGTTAAAAAAATAAAAATATTGTAAACCCTTATCATTTAATATATTTTTAGAAGTCTGATTCTGGGTTCGATTCCCATCTGCTCCAACCTTCCATCGGATGAGGAAGTAAAATGTCGGTCCCGGCCTTGGTTGTTAGGCCGTTAAGTCATTCCAGGTGTAGGAGTCGTCTCCATGCCATAAGTACAAACAACACACCAAACCAAGCCTACTCCGGTGGAATCGCTGGCGGCGGTTGGACTCGCAATCCAAAGTTCGTCAGTTCAAACACTGGGGTGGAAGGTTCCTTGGAGTAGGAAGAGGTTTAGGTGCTCTCCCCATTCAAGCCTTCGGACTCCTAGGTTCGAGCAGAAACTTGCAATAGAGACCACAAAAGACCCGGAGGTCGTGAATGTGGATGGTTTGATTTTTTTTTGAAGAAGTCTCCAGTTATTAAATAATAAGACAAAATAACTACAATCAAAACTAAATCCTCCAAAAATCTTCCACATCATGTTAAATTAGCAACATGAAAACACTTACAATGATGTAAAATTAATCATATATTTTTTCTAAAGCAAAGCAATAACAATCATGATTTTTTGTTCGATCATTTTGTTCTTTTCAGGTTTAAAAATATTGTCCTCTGCTTCAGTTTTTTTCAGTAAAATTTTTGAGTAAAAAATCTAAATGACAAACTGTTTAAAATTTTATATTTTGGCGTCCGTTTGCTAACACTTGATTTCCAAGACCAATAAATTATTTGAATACTTTTAATTTTTATTGCATCTCAAATAGGGGTGACATTTAAAGAATTCATATTTGAAGAGTTATAAAGGAAAGTAAACTATAATAATGAATACGTTTTATAATAATAAAATTTAAATATTCTCAAAGTTTTTTTTATTTTTCCAATAAGAGCGAATCAGAATTCCAAAAAAACTTCCGGATTATTTTTTCTTTATTACAGTTAGAGCTGAGTTTCTTTTTAATTGAAAGTTTTAATTGTTATTGATACAAAAACAAAAAATCTAAATATTATCGAATTTATAAGCTTTTTTCATGCTGCAGGAGATCACAATGGCACTAGAATTGTAGTTTATGCAACCTGTTGTAAAAAGGAGACTAACTAGTTTCATCGAATTGGATACATCCGATGAGTGCTGAAAAAGTAAAGTTTTGCAACTAGTTCCATGCAACCAGTGTTGCAAATGAGTGATAGAAAAGCTATCAATTGATTATCTCTGCACCAAAAACATCCGAGAGTATAGCGGCCGTCACTACACGGAGAAAAAAGAGATCCCAAAGTCGTGAACAAGCGTTCATGAAAATGGGAACCTCGAACAAAGTGTTCAAATTTCATGGTACGTTTTTCAAAATCGTACCCTGGAATTTGAACACTTTGTTCGTGGTTCCCATTTTCATGAACGCTTGTTCACGACTTTGGGAACTCTTTTTTCTCCGTGTATAGCTTGTGAGATCTCTTCACGTGATCACGTGATTCCCAGCGATGGCATTCTCTCTCTATCACTCCTCCTCCTGAGTCTCTCAATCTCTCCGAAAACTGCAAAGAGAAAACGCGAGATGGCGATTAGTAGCCGACCACGCATGACGTCCCGTTAAACTGCGTACGCGAAATTGGTTTTGTGGCGGCGTTTGTGGTTAAACGCTGTTGCGGTAGGATGATCGTGGAAGCGGGAATGAGAGAGAAAAGGAAAATGTCAATCGCGAGTGGGTAAACACGAAAACGTGTTCGGCTATGTTCGGCGCTGAGAGTATCAATAAGGAGAGAAGTATTTGAGGCATCAATATTCAGGCGGGATAATTGTAGTTGCTGAGAGCTGATATTTTGATATTTTAACAACCCTGCATGCAACATTTTTTTGTGATTCCAATCCCCTCTTTTTTGTAATTCACAAAGGAAGGCATTTTCTTCTTTTCTCTACTAAAATGAAAAAAAAATCGAAAAGTAACAATTTTCGATACAAGTGCTGAAAAGTTCTAATTTTCAATATTGTTTTGATTTTATCGACTAATCGACTAAACACATAGACAAATGTCTTAAAATTCCATTCAAAGGGTATTTTTCGGTATTGCTAAAAATGATATATGGAATTCTTTGCAAAACTTGATTTTTTAGCACTCGTCGTATTTATTCAACTCGGTAAAAGTCGTTCTTTTTGCAACTTGTTGCTTTAACTACTATTTATAGATCAAAGGTTGTTTAAAGAAATTTTTAGAAAGTTTGTAACTTTTTCTTTTGGTCTCAACTTTATTTGAATTTTGTTGGAAGTTGTTAAATAGTTGGATTATTTTAATGCTTTCAAAGGGTCATGATATTCTAAATAAAAATGAGTTAGAATCGGAAAACGGAATGCATTTTCGGATTTTGTGGACAATTTTCTACTAAGAGAATATGACATTAGTTTCTAAATAATGAATTATTTGAGTTTCTTAAGGCTGGTACAAATTTTATTTAAAGCCCCTTCAAAGTTGGTCCAAACAACGAAAATTATGGGGGCAAAAATTGTTTTTTTTTAAATAAGTTCAAATTTTTATTGGAAATTGAAGTGCAATCATCTGAAATCAATTTTGAATGCATTCCCCTGCGTTTAGAACCATTTTAGCATGTTTGGGATCTGTTAGCATGTTCAAAAATCTGTTTAAATTTTGTTGGATTTTTGATGTACAAAACCGCAAAAAAAAATATCTTTTTGAAAACTAATCTATTTATATAAAAAATTTCGACAGTTTTGTTCGAACGCGAATCAGTTCAATACGGAGCGTCGGATCGAGGTGCTTTTTGTTGCGTTGGGTTCGTATAAGCCCAAGAAAGGTTCTTACTCTAATTAATTGACACTTTGGCCACTCTGGAACCGATTCCGGAGTATCGGCAAATTGTATGGAGAAAGTTACGTAAAATCATATTTTGATCATACGAGGCTGAATAGGCAAAAAATCAAAAAACGTCAACAAACGAAAAAAGGCAGAACGAAGTTTGTCGGGTAAGGCTTGTGATATCATATCAATTTAACGGGTTTTTTTTTCATTGAAATGTTGAAATTCTGGCTTGTTATTTAAATTATTATTTATTTCCCCCCCCCCCACCGTCTCTCTCCCTCAACCTCGACCAGAGTCCAGGGACAACAATTTTGAAAAATATTTGCATCGGCCTAAACACTTTTGGGAAAAAATCATCAAATTGTTATGCATTTTCAATAAAACAAATTTAATATACAATATGAAAACTGTTTATTTGTGCTTCGAATTTAGTTTATAATGAAATATAAATTAATATTTTTATATGCTAGAATTGTTTTAAATAATTTTAGCCCTCTTTCTTACTTTCAATCAATTTTACCTAAAAATTATCTAAATGTTGAAGAGAAAGAGAGTTAACTAAATTACATACAACGTTGATTAATTTTCCTAAAAACTTTAGCAGTAACCTAAATAATTGTACATTCGACGTAAAACATTTGATTTGCACACGTTGAATCCGATTTTATTAAGAAAAACTGTGACTTGACCCCGGCCATTAAGCCATTTATAACATTGCATGTCTGATTAATTATTTGTCAGTTTAACACCTAAACTCCCATGCTCGAGAAAAAGGGGGAATTTGTATGGAAATTTCCCCTTTTTCTCGAGCTTTGGAGCTTAGGTGTTAAGGTAAATTTTACAAAAAAAAAAAACAATGTTTTAAGTTAAATGCTTTTAAATTATTGTAAAGTTTGTCAAACAAATTAAGAAGTTTTCAGGAAATTATGTTTTCTTTCCAATTGTTTTGGTACATTCCATATAACTTTATTATTATACAGATTCTAAGATTATGACTAAAGCCCCAAATTTGTATGAAATGTTGAACTGCAATGGCGATTATTTGGGATATTTGTAGTATTTTAAAATTAGCAGCACAAAATGAGGTTTGGTTCTCGTATTTTAAAATGAAAGGAAAATTCATAATATATTTTTTATTTAATCAAAACAGTTGTATCGTAAAAGTTTAAAAAAAATCCTCACTCGTTTGTTACAATAACTTTTTATTATTGATAACACTGACCAACAAAAATTGACAAAAATTACTCCGCAGGCTAAACTCGAGGGAAACCATGAAGTTTGGGGTCTCCAGAAACACGAGCACCTTGAAATTTTCAGAAATATTTAGACAGGGTCGAATGGTTTTTCTCCAAAGTTTGTATGGATAATTAGGTTGGTTCGTTGTTGTTGCATAAATGCAAAAATTGCATGCATTGCATTGCGTAATCCCTGAAGAGTTAAAAATTAAAATTAAAAAAAAACTTTCAAATAGATTATGATATTCAGTTAAAATCTGATTCTGTAACTTTGTACTAGGATGTACGTGAATTCTACTTAAAATCAGTTAAGCAGATTTTATGGGTTGTTACATTAAGATTTGAATATAATTTTGAAATGTTATGGAATTTGTATTTTAAATGTGAACAAGTTATTGCGGATTTCAGAGATTTTTAGACAATCGTGCAATTTGTGGAAAGCTTTCCAACAAAGTGCACACCTCAAACTACAGCAGAAAAAAACTATCTAAGGCACACACCCTAGTTTGAAACTGTTCTAAAGTGGTCGAAAGCAACAAAGCTCAGTCGAGACACGCACCACTCTAGGCGAAAGGGGGGGAGAAGGGGTAGGATTTCAAGTGTGCAAATATTTGGTGTGCAGTTATGATTTGCAAGGGTGGAGAATTTGGTGCAAAGTGTGCAATATAAAATGACATACCAAACAAAGTTTCTTAACATACTTGATATAGGCTACCAAAAAAGTACAATGGTTTTGATTTTTGAGAGATTAACTCAAATTTAGAAATTCTGAGTTCTTCTTATTCATTATATTCTTATCATTATTGTTCCTTCCAATTCCTCACAAGTTTCCGTTCTCGCATTAACCACTCCAGGAGTCGGTGTTGAACTGAAATACGGCCGGTGACTAGGCCAAAATTGGCCCAATTTAAATAATGAACTAGCCATTAACCGTATACACTCGGGAGAGGTAAATCTACGCCATGATAAGGCAACAAAAAAGTTAAAGACTCGTGTTTAGCCACGGCGCGTGGTGACAAAGTTGTCGCGTCGTAGAAGTGTGTAATAAAATTTGCATAATTAGGTCCGATATTTTTGAGCCGAGGGTGACGCTTGAATGCCCGCCCCAAATCCATCACTCACCTTGTTCCGACAGGTGACCTGCACGCGGTAGTTGGTTTCCGGCCACAGGGACAGCTGCACGCTGGAGGATTCGGTCAGGAGGTTGCCCATCAGGCCACCACCGGAAACCTCCCACGTGACGAGGCATTGGTGTTGCTGTTGCTGCTGGGAGGGAGGAGATTTGGCGGTTGGGTTGGTCACGATCGAGACCCAGGCCACGTCCGCCGTTACGAGGGAGTCGTTCCGGATCATCTGGAGCAGGACTAGGGTGAGGGTGCCGGCGGGGTGTGGCGAGGAGCTGGAGGAACATTTCGATTGGCACTGGAAGGAAGAGAGAAGGAAGAGGAAATTGATGAGTAAAATTGGTAATATTTTTTAAAATACAGCTTTTTTTCGAAATTGATTTGGAGAATTGCTTTGCTGTACATTATTCAATTGAAAATGAATCATTCTCAACTCGAAGAAACCCTCCAATAGGTCTAGTCAATAACAGATTAGCGTCACGTGGGCAGACATTTCTCAAGCAAGAGCTCGTTTCCTGTACACAATTGTACAAACCCTCCAACTCTCACCATGCTGCACCTGAACAATCAAAGCCCATTGCGGTGTTTGCGTGTAGCACGAGCCTCGCTTGCAGCTCTCCTGCCGAGTTGGTGTGTCATCAATCATCAATTTTAACAAGATCAGGAGAAGCGTCACACACACACACAGCCCATACAGAACTGATTTCTTACATCGCACCTTTCCATTGAACCAAACCTGCCGAGAAAGAAGCTCTTTTCGTTTCCGGTTGATCTCCTCTTCACCACCCTCCCCTCAAGGGACCATCCACAAACGCTGCTACACAATCTGTGTGTCGATGATTTATCGCTCGCCACGCGGGATGTTGCAACTTCCTTACTGGATTTTTCGTATTTATTTATTTATCCGTTTTGCTGCCGCGGCTCCAAGATTCTCCACGCTCGGTAAACATTAAAAATTCAATTCATGACTTCAATTGTTTCCCCCTTTCCTCAACCCTGCTTTGTGTGCTCCAAATGTTGCCCAGCATCCGACACACCGGCTGCTGTCAGGCCTTTGGAAGCGAATCGGGTTAGGTTTGGCCCTTAATCCGGAAAACGGAAATTTCTTGATTTTTCTTGTTCTGTTGTTGTAGCTCTTCCGCGGAAAAGAAATAACAAAGGGTTGGGCCTGTAGGTGTCTTTAATCGTAGTTGAACTTCTTTCTTGATGATTGTCATATGGCTAAATTTATTGATTTTGGTGGAAGAGATGGGTTTTTTACACTAATTATATACATAGAAAATTTGGAATTCTTTTTCAATTCATTGGAGTTTTTTTTGAAAATACCAAAAAATTCAAAAAATACCGTATTTTTTTCGAAAATACTCAAATTTTCAAAATTTGCAATATGGGTACCAAATGAATTGAATCTTCGTAAAATATCTAAATATGCAAATTGGGTATCAAACGAAGCGAAATTTTGCAGGCTTCATATATACATTCAAAATTGTGTATGCTTCATATCATACAAAATTTTGCGTCGTTTCATACCCATATTGCATAATTTAAATAATTTAGTACGAAAAAATACGGTAAATTGTGAAAAAAAAAATATATTAAAAAAAACTCTATTCATGTGAACAAGCAAACCAAATACCAAATGAACATTTTGTGTATTTTTGGAAAAATACGGTAATTTGTGTTTTTTTCGTATCCTCCAAAAAAATCTAATAAAGTGAAAAAAGCAACACAATTTTGCTTCGTTTGATACCCATATTGCATATTTGGAAAAAAAAATTATGAAAATTTTAATATTTTCCAAACAAAATACTCTAATAAAGTGAAAAAGCATGCAAAATTTCGCTTCGTTTAGTACTCATATTGCAGATTATGAAAATTTGAGTACTTTCGAAAAATATGGTATTTTGTGAACAATTTTGAGTACATCCTAAAATTACTAGATTTTCAAAAAAAAAATATTCTAATTAAGAGCATTGAAAATAAACATGTTAAATTTGGTAGAATTAATTGATTTTAGAAATATTTTAAAAAAAGGATTAATTGTCGAAATAACGATAACGATAAATTATCGTTATCGTCTTGACGATAACGATAGAACTATTCGTATCATTATCAAGGCTCGATAATTTTTTCGTTAACTACCTTGATTTCTAAGCATATTTTGTTATTGAGCAATTCTCTACGAAATCGGTATTTTTTCTTCAATTTTAATTTTTGTATTTTTTAATCCGACTGAAACTTTTTTGGTGCCTTCGGTATGCACAAAGAAGCCATTTTGCATCATTAGTTTGTCCATATAATTTTCCATACAAATTTGGCAGCTGTCCATACAAAAATGATGTATGAAAATTCAAAAATCTGTATCTTTTGAAGGAATTTTTTGATCGATTTGGTGTCTTCGGCAAAGTTGTAGGTATGGATACAGACTACACTGTAAAAAAATGATACACGGTAAAAAAAAATTGGTGATTTTTTAATTAACTATTTATCATTAAATCTTGATTTGCAAAAAACCCTATTTTTAATTTTTTTTTAATTTTTTGATATGTTTTAGAGGACATAAAATGCCAACTTTTCAGAAATTTTCAGGTTGTGCAAAAAATTATTGACCGAGTTATGAAATTTTTAATCAACACTGATTTTTTTCAAAAAATCGAAATTTTGGTCGCAAAAATTTTTCAACTTTATTTTTTGATGTAAAATTGAATTTGCAATCAAAAAGTACTTTAGTGAAATTTTGATAAAGTGCACCGTTTTCAAGTTATAGCCATTTTTATGTAATTTTTTTCGAAGTAGTCGCAGTTTTTCATTTCTTCAAATTAGTGCACATGTTTGCCCACTTTTGAAAAAAATATTTTTGAAAAGCTGAGAAAATTCTCTATATTTTGCTTCTTTGGACTTTGTTGATACGACCTTTAGTTGCTGAGATATTGCAATGCAAAGGTTTAAAAACAGGAATCTTGATGTTTTCTAATTCTCACCCAAACAGCCCAACATTTTTCAATGTCGATATCTCAGCAACTAATCGTCCGATTTTCAATGTCAAAATATGAAACATTTGTGAAATTTTCCGATCTTTTCGAAAACAATATTTTCAAAATTTTCAAATCAAGACTAACTTTTTAAAAGGTGGAATGTTTGGCCAAAAAAAAATAAAGGCTTATTAGGAAAACTTGTAAAACTCATTTTCTAAAAAACTCAAGATGCAAACTCTCTTCAACATTTAAAAGAATGTCGACCATTTTTTTTGTATATTTCGGTTTTTTTTAATGTGAAATCAAATTGGTAACCGAAAATAAATTTACAGATTTTTTGATAGCGCACCGTTTTCAAAACATTTCAAATGGGCTTAATATTGAAGGTTTGTCTTTTTTAAATGTTAGTTTGGCTTCCAAAAAAATTGATTTTTTTTTCGAAGGATCATAAAATTTCAAAAATTGTTCATTTTTAACATTGAAAATTTGACCATTAGTTGTGGGAATGTTTGGATGAGACTAAAAAAAAAAACAATTTTCTTGTTTTCTTTTTATTTGCTGTAATTCAGAACCCAGAGGTCCAATCTTCAATGTCTTATAGGTGATTTTATTGGAAATTTCGAAAAAAAAATGTTTTCAGGGATGAACAATCAGGAACACTTTAAAAAAAAATTGAAAAACGGGAATTTTTCAGTAAAAATTAAACTTGGTGGCTTTATCTTTAAAACGATGCACTTTATCAAAAAATCTGTAAAGTTCTTTTCGATTGCAAATTTGATTTTACAAAACACCTTTTACAATACTTCTCCATCACTCAAAAGTTTTGGTTTTTTTGTTCTCTAAAACATATAAAAAAAATAAAAAGTCAAAATATAGATTTTGGGAAATTTATTTAACGTAAAAAAGTTAAGCAAAGAATCGGCTATTTTTATCGTGTACCTAATTATTTCTAAATAGTCCCCATCAATACCCACAACTTTGCCAGAAAATTCCAAATTGATCAGAACATTCCTTCAAAAGTTAAAGATTTTTTAATATTTACGTACAATTTTTGTTTGGACAGTAGGGTGCCCAGAAAAAAATACCTCCTGCTCTATAAACAAAAAACATTTTTTTGGGTTATTTCAAGCATCTGTGCCAATTTTGAGTGAATCTAAAAATGATTAAGCCGTTTATACCCGAGCCAGAAGTTTGTGAAAAAAAAAATGATTTGCATACAAAAATTTCTTTTTTATATCGTAAATAACTTTTCAGGATCGAGTTTTTCGTACATTTTTCCTATATTCCCCATGCTAATTTAACCTTCGTGTATCAATGGGTAAATGTTGACCAATTTTGCTCATATTTGGCCCAGATTTTGGTGGAGAATTTTACAGATGCGTGATTAACTAAATTTTATTTTCAGAAAACTGAAAATTATAAAAATTTCAAGCAAAGGCGAATTTACATTTATTAATTTACATTAATTTAATTTTCAAAAAACAACAACATCATATTAAATAGATTGAAATTGAACTTGAAAACATGCTTTTAATGGATCATTAAAATGAAAATAAAAATATGATGGTGGTGGGTCCGTTTATGATAAACATCTCCAAAAACAACAGGCCCATCTTTCATCATCGTATCGGATCAAAAACTCCACTTTATGTTCATATATTTCCACGAAAGGTAGCGATTACGAATAAATATGACAAGTTTATGACAGGAAAATGCCCACCTTGACGGGGTTTTGAGCAAAAGAAATTCTCAAAATTAAAGGATAATTCCCCCGGGGGAATCTCAAAAGGCAGCTTCTGTGAACAGAGCGAACATTGTGTGGAGACAGAAGCCATCTGGTCCCGCCGAGAAAGTCCCCGAGCAAAACATGCAAATCTGCCATTAGCCGGGGAATATTTTCGTGGCACCGTGCGATCGGTAATGAAAGATAATTCCATCATCGCTGGGAGAGGATACCAACCAATACTTTGTCGCACAGCAACGTAACGCAACGCAACGCTGCTTAGTTTAGAGGTTTTGGGGATAATTTTCGGTTGCACCAGCAGGGACAGACAGAGGACCTTCAAAAGTTTCCAAATTTATCCCTTTTTCGCATCCCAGCCAGCAGTGCTGCTACTTCAGGATCAGAAGGACAAACAAGCCCTGGGCGACAACAACGGCAACACCAAAGTGACGACCGACGACGAAAGTTGTTACAAGTACTTTGAAGTACTTAGCCACTTGAACATCAAACTATATGGTAATCCTGTTTGGTGCTCGGTTTTTCGAACCGTCGTGTGGGGTGGATTTGAGCGAGAAGCGACAAAAATGACAAAAATGACAAAAATGACAAAAATGACAAAAATGACAAAAATGACAAAAATGACAAAAATGACAAAAATGACAAAAATGACAAAAATGACAAAAATGACAAAAATGACAAAAATGACAGAAATGACAAAAATGACAAAAATGACAAAAATGACAAAAATGACAAAAATGACAAAAATGACAAAAATGACAAAAATGACAAAAATGACAAAAATGACAAAAATGACAAAAATGACAAAAATGACAAAAATGACAAAAATGACAAAAATGACAAAAATGACAAAAATGACAAAAATGACAAAAATGACAAAAATGACAAAAATTATAAAAATTACAAAAGCACACAAAAGCACACAAAAGCACACAAAAGCGCACAAAAGCACACAAAAGCACACAAAAGCACACAAAAGCACACAAAAGCACACAAAAGCATACAAAAGCACACAAAAGCATACAAAAGCACACAAAAGCACACAAAAGCATACAAAAGCGAACAAACCAACTCCCTCGCACGGTTCTCCCTTCCATCGTCCCGGGGACTTTGTTATCTTACGCGAACATTGTACTCGCGTATTAAATATCTCTCCAAAGTCCTTCGGTTCCGCGCGCCTTCCTTTCCCCAGACAGTCTCAAGTGATTTCGAGTACTTTGCCCGCAGGACTAAACACTATTTCTACACTCTACACTTGCCGTAATTGTGTCTTTTAAGCAGCAGAAGCTGTCGTTGTTATTTGCGTATATTTGAAAAACATATGTGCGCTGGCTGCTGTCTGGAGAAGGTGCCGGTTAAGGGATGACAACTGATTCCACTTAGCGCGCGTACTGGGGAATCCTGGTTTTAAGATCAGTGAAGTGGTCTTACTTTAAAAGTTGAGGACTTTTGCTTGTAATTTTTGGGTAATGAGATAACTTTTGGTTGGGGAATTTAATTCTGTGTGAAAATTCAAAATAAATTCCGTGCCAACTTTTCCAACCTCAAAACGATAAAAACACTCGAAATTGCTCGGCAATTATTATCAAGTTTTACGTTATTTTTCTTGGAATTTATCATCCACACTTTGCGAAAAAAAGGACACACAAACCCGGTAGTGGAAATTTATGCCTTCCTTGCACGATGTTTCATGCACTTTTTTAGTTTCTCCCAACGCGAGTATCCGTGTGAGTGTGTGTTATTTATGTCCCTTACCCTGATAATGGTGTTGGCAGGCCCGTAGCCAGGGGGGGGGCTACCGGGCTGCAGCCCCCCCCGAAATTTTTCCCAACTTTTTGGAATTGGACTACCTAAAAAAATCTCAAATCGATGCTTATGTGTTCTCTTTTAAGAAATAGTTTGTAAGATAGAGAATCAACCACGGATTGATCAAACTAAGTAATTTGTCTGTCTATTGCCGGGCTCAGTTTTTGTAGATTATGGATTCAATATTTAAAAATAGAGCTGCAGATTTGAACATCGTTCCATTCAGTAACATCTCATTCACCTCGTGGTTTTAGCATTACATTGGTTAGGGTAGTCGCAGGCCAAGGGTGAAATGATACCTTTTCGGTTGACACCCGGTGAGGAACATCCTGGAAGGAGCGGAACTACACCCGTAGTGCTGTTAGCTGACCTAGACCCTGGTCAAAACAGCTGCTCTGGTTCCTTGCAAGTTACCCATTTTCTTACCTCCACGTTGGCTTGGTTTCGTCATCATGATGACAACACGTGACCTTGCTGGTGGCCTGTGGAAACGAACTCGTAAACCTTTGACCAGCGAGGGTCAGAGTAGAGACGGCCAAAAGAAAGGGATGCGCAATGTGGGAAGGGAAGATTGTAGACGGTATTGTTTTGATTCACAGCATGTTGAGTTAACTGTTGTGGATGTACCTGATACATCGCAATACGGGGTTTCTCTTCTTTCCACTTTCAGCTACTATCTATCTTCTATTTCTTTATTATGTATAACTGATTTTCTAATTCTGCTTCTGTTTACTATCCACCATTTTATTTTGATTGCATGATCTTTCGTTTCTCTCATTTTCTTATACTAATGCATCTTTTTGTTTTGTTTTGTTTTTGTTTGTTTCCATTTTCATGTCGTGTCTGGGCCTGCGGTTGGAGAACGATTGCACCACGACAACCACTTTGGAGTGATATTATCACACTGGAGACAACAGCAACAACATTAGAAACCCTGATGTCACTCAGGTTCACGAAAGTAACTGTATCGATATTTTATAGTGTTTATATTTTACTAACATCCCTTTCTTTGCAGAGCATGGACTACATCATAAAGCGGCAATGTGGGAAAGGGAAGTAATTTGTGATTGTAGAAGGTATTGTTTTGATCCACAGCATGTTGAACGAACTGTTGTGGATGTACCTAGAACATCGCAACTCGGAGTATCTCTTGTTCTTATCTCCAACTACTTTAGTCCTGTTTCACTTATCTGTCAAATCTCCTCTACTTTATTTGCCAGTTTTAACTGCTATGTGTTTTCCCTAACATCCCCAATCGGCTCCTGAAGTTGTCATTAATGCTATCTAAGCTTATATGATATTATTTATCCTTTATCAGATAGCTTTTTTCATAAATTATTGCCTATATTTTTAATCTACTTCATACAGCTTTTACTCTTCTTTCCTTCAACATACACTTATTCTTTCAGTATCGAACTTTATGTAGTTTGCTTTCCTTTATTGTCTATTGTTTTAATCTACGCCCTTTTCTTCAAACAAGTAAGGTTTGAGTCCTTACTCAATATATTGAATGATCAAAGTCACACACAACGTTATTGTACTTTTGGTAAACTTTTTAATAACATGCTTAGGTTCAAAACATTGTAACAAAACACCGCGACAGAAGAAATAGCAACAGATAAACACGACTCAACACTAGGAAAGATTTCAGGAGAAAACAATACACAGTAAAATAACAATTAGTTTTTGAATTCAAACTAAAAATATAACAGTTTTTGCTTTAATGAAAGTTGATAGGCACACTATAAATGGTTAGGCGCTTATACTTACATCAAACCCTACGTAATGTACCACCCCCGGCCGAGTTAAAATGCGTAACCGGAAAAGAAGGTGTGCATGCCTGGCACGAACACTCAAAGCGTGTTCTAGCGTGCTGCTCGTACTGACTCAGAGCAAGGGTGAGATGTAGGTGTAAGGGCAGTGCGTGTTCGTTGGGAACCTGGTGCATAAGATCGGTCAAGGCCCGTTCTTACACTGAAAATTGCGAATTGCGAATTGGTTAGGGTAGTCCAAATCTGGGCTTACTCGGGGCTACCCCCTGAAATCAAATTTGAGCTTTTTCTGACAACGGGAACACCTAGTTTGAAGTTTGTGAAAAATCGTCAAAATGTATGGAGTTCCAGTTCTTACCAATTTTCGGAACTAATTTCTTCTTGAAATTTGGAGAAACTTTCCCAAAAAACCCGTGTGTGCTAGCTTGCCTGGCAATGCACCTGTTATGTTGCCCCTTTGAGCCGCTTGCGCAAAAATGGTCAATAATATAATTTAGAATTTTTAGATTCAAGATGGCGGCCAAAATGGTAATCAAAAAATATTGTGCAAATTTAACTAAAATGTGGTTGCAGATGCCAAATTTGATGTTAAAAGCAAACAAATAAGAAATCAAATTATTCGCTCTACAGCATTGCCTTGGCGTTCTTGATTGCGAGATTCCTACTCGAAACTAGGTGTCCGAAGGCTTGATTGATGAGGCAATTGCAAACCTCTTTTTACACCTTAGCTTCCATCCGACCCGGGATTCGAACTGACGACCTTTGGATTGTTAGTCCAACTGCCTACCAGCGACTCCACCGAGACAGGACCCAGGGAGACGACTCCTACACCTGGACTGAGCTAACGACCTAACCTTTTTAGGTTAGTCCGGGGCCAACATTTACTTCCCGTCCGCAGAAGGCGTGATCAGACAAATCTCGTTTCGAAAAATGCCACCGGGACCGTCTGAGATCGAACCCAGGCCGACTGGGTGAGAAACAAATAAGAAAATAACGTTTTTTTTTTGTTCATGATTCGATTATCCTTAGAACTTCGGATAATCTAAACCTTGTATATTTTTTTTAATTTTGATGATTTTTGTCTACATTTTTCAAAATATATCATAGTTTCTCAAAAATATTCAGATTTTGTTTGAAAATCGAAAGCATTTAATATGAAAAACATTTGAGTGAATTTCAAATATTATCTGAAATACTATTCTAATTTTAAAATTCTAAGAAAATTAAACTCAGATTCAAAAACTCATAAAATTTAATCAAATAAACATAATTTTTAATTTATTAAATTTCTGATTAATCTTTCATTTTTGAACTTTTTCATTCCTAATTTTTTTTGATTTTACGGAATTGAATTTCCATTTTTAAGTTTTTGAAAGTCTCTACAGTCCAGACTCGATTATCCGTAGCCTCGATTATCCGAAGTTTCGATTATCCGAAGTTCGATTATCCGAAGGTCTATATGGGACTTCGGATAATCGAATCAGGGACAAAAAAAAAATGTCGTATTTTTTTTTATTTTCTTACTTGGGTAATTCTCTACCAACTCACACGAAATCGAGAAAAGTTGCCCCGACCCCTCTTCGATTTGCGTGAAACTTTGTTCTAAGGGGTAACTTTTGTCCCTGATCATGAATCCGAGGTCCGTTTTTTCATATCTCATGACGGAGGGGCGGTACGACCCCTTTCATTTTTGAACATGCGAAAAAAGGTGTATTTCAATAATTTGCAGCCTGAAACGGTGATGACATAGAAATTTGGTGTGAAAGGAACTTTTATGTAAAATTAGACGCTCGATTTAATGGCGTACTCAAAATTCCGAAAAACGTATTTTCCATCGAAAAAAACACTAAATAATTTTTTAAAACTCTGCCATTTTACGTTACTCAAATGTAAATTTTGTTGGAACATGTCATTTTAAGGCAGGCCTGCCCAACGTCCGGCCCGCGGGCCGGATCTGGCCCGTGAAGCCATTTCATCCGGCCCACGATGGCTTTTCAAAATAGTTCTATGACCAGCCTATAAGGCTGTTTATGAAATATTAAATAAATAAATTGATTGTCTGAAATGAAGAAAATAACCTTGAGATCGAATTTTAACATATTTATACAACATTCTTCATGTTTGAATTTAATTCTTATAATTTCTTTATTTATTTTTTTAAACTGAAAAATGGTGCAAAAAACCAAAATTGTCCATTTCATAAAGTTGTGAAATTTATGAAAAAACTTGGATTGTTGTCTAAAAATGTACTAAAAGACACTAAATTTAAATATTTTTCAGTTTTAAATGTGTTTTTTTTTTCATATTGAAGTTGTTTTCTATTTTTTAAATAAATAAATAAGCAAAAACTAATGTATTTTTCAGAACAACTTTTCAGTAATAAAGCGTTTTTTTAAATAAAGCTTTAAAAAGCAAATTATTTTTACTAAAAATAGATCACTGCAAATATTTTAAAATTTAAAAAAAAACTAGTAATGAAATAAAGAAGCAAAAAATATTTTTTAATATGTGTGGCAATCACGGCCACATGCTAAGATCACATTGAGAAGAGGTGAAAGAGAGACGAAAAAGGAACGATGAGGTCCTTATTTGAGTCTCGTTTTTATTACTCTCGTCCTCTTTCGTCTTGTCTTAGCAATAAACAGTGCGTGGGTTCGAAGCAGGTAAAGAACCAACGCGCTTGGAATAGTTTTAGTAAAATAAAAGCAGTTAGTTCTGAGCATCGACAGAGTTCACATCATTCAATATCACCACCCTCATCAAGGGCTGGCCAGTATGGCTGGCCCTAAATTCCCACAATGGTGGCAGCAACGGAAAAAACCCACACCGAGGTTTTTTTAAAGTAATTTTGAAAGTGTTCCTGAGTTCCTGAGAAGTATTTCGCCGGCGACGGAAGTTGATATCAGCGTGGTGGAGCCAGAAGGACCAAATAAAGCCGAAGATCGAGTCTGCAACTTCATCACGGAGCCGTGGACATTTCTCAACGGAACAGCATTTCAACAACGTTGGCGTCAGTCATCAAAGGCAGGCAACAATTTAAGATCTATTTAAGGTATGAGAGTGTTTAGTTTAAAATTTCTGATTGGGCTTTCAAAGTGAATTAACTATTTTTGTTTGTAAATTCAGCAAATATAATCATTCAATCATCAACGAAGCTATTGATTCTTTTACAATTTTGGAAATCAATTTTTCATTAATAAAAGGCAAGGCAGCAAATCATGGACGGGTAAATTCCGGCTAAAGTCAGTCAAACTCTAAAAATGAGTCAATGATCTTCCATGTTAAAATTGCGTAAGACTAAAGTCCTTAAACTTAAACTGAACGTCAATGTACGACAGTCGTTACGGCAGGCAGGTTTGTGAACAAGTAGTTGCTTGGCTAAATGCAGACACACCCGTAGAGGTTAGTGTGCTTTCACAAATGATGTCCTGACCATCTAGAAATAGAGTTGGAGTGTATGCTGATGTTTTGCTGAGGTAAAATTTTCAGATACATTTTTGTTGTTTTGTTATAAAACAAAAAGCTCTTTAAATCAATTGATTTCAACATTGTTAAAGATGACATAAAACTTCGAATATTTTTTTTGTTTTTTATTGGATTTCAGAAATGAGGTCTTCAATCTTAATTATGGGGGAAGGGATGTCAGAGCAATGTTGCAAACAAGGATTGCTCTGAGTCTTCTTCTCATTTCAATTTGAAAGCAATTCAGAACAGGTTAGGTTAACATTCAACAAAACTGTTGATCGAAAGGAAACAAATTAATAGATTAAATTAAACACTCATTCAATACATACATTCAATAATAGGGAATTAGTAAAAAAAAGTTTAACAACTTTTTTTTTAGTATAGGGGTGAGTGATGTGGCAATCACGGCCACATGCTAAGATCACATTGAGAAGAGGTGAAAGAGAGACGAAAAAGGAACGATGAGGTCCTTATTTGAGTCTCGTTTTTATTACTCTCGTCCTCTTTCGTCTTGTCTTAGCAATAAACAGTGCGTGGGTTCGAAGCAGGTAAAGAACCAACGCGCTTGGAATAGTTTTAGTAAAATAAAAGCAGTTAGTTCTGAGCATCGACAGAGTTCACATCATTCAATATCACCACCCTCATCAAGGGCTGGCCAGTATGGCTGGCCCTAAATTCCCACATATGCTTTAAATTTCGAAGAATAACAAATTGAAAATGATTTTATATATAATGTTTTACTTTTCAAAATTCTGTGTGTTTTTAAAATTATTATTTTTTTATATATTTGAAGGTGCACAACAGCGCACAAAGTTTTTTTTTGTAAAGGATATTCGAATCAAAATTTCGTTTGAATACATTTTATCATGTCTCATTGATTTTTTTTATATTGTAGTGTTGAGGAAATTAAACTTAAAAATTGCATCGACCATTAAAATTTGAATGTTTTTTTTTTATAAAATACAAGCCTTACCCGACAAACTTCGTTTTGCCTTTTTTTTCGTTTGTTGACGTTTTTTTTTTTATTTTTTGCTTATTTAGCCTCCTTTGATCAAAATATGATTTTACGTAACTTTCTCCATACAATTTTCCGATGCTCCGGAATCGGATCAAGAGTGGCCAAAGTGGCGTTTTTTAGCATATAAACCTTTCCAATCATAAAAAAAATTAAAAAATGAGTTTGCTTTTTCAACTTTTATCAAATATTAGTTCCGGCCCGCCACTGCTTCTGAAAAATCAGAACTGGCAGGGCTAAAAGAGTGGGCACCCCTGATTTAAGAAAACAATTACACATTGTCAGAAATTCAATAAATCAAAAACTAAAAAACATTAAACTAATTAATACTACAAAAATTCTAAATTTAAAAAAAATCAAGATATTCAAAAAAATATCTAGATGTTAAAAAAAATCAAAATTCCAATAAATAATCTTTTTATGAATCTTAATTTTTTGATGTTTTCAATATTTTATTTTTGATTTCAAGTATTTCATTTTTTTAAGTGATTATTGTAATGACTTTTCCCTTATTTTAAACTTATTCTGAGCAAAAAATAAAATCTATCCTTATCATTTTCGGCCTTGTAAGACTCAGCGTTTTGACAGTCGGCTTCATGACGCAATTCTTCGGAAAACGGAATCGACGTAACACCTTATAATGTGGCCCTCTTAAACCTTGCGGTTTCGTCAACGGATCCACAGGTGTGTATCGTTCTTTTTGCGACAAGACTCCGCCTCCCGGGTCTCCTAAGTGTGAAGGTATGGCACGGGGAGAGGGCACCGAATACCTATATTTACACTTAGAATTTTTTTGCGTCCGCCTCGGGATTCGAACCAGCGACCTCTGGATTGTGAGTCCAGCGCGCGGTCCGATTGATCCACACAGGCAGACGCAATTCTTCAGTATTATTTTAGAGCGAATACATTTTTTCAAACGTTATTTTCAGTCGCAGTAAAAAAAACAAATCAGTAGCTTTGATTTTTTCACCAACACATGTATATTGCAGATCAAACGCCGCTATTTGTTTCTGTTCCTTTACAGCTGCGTACGTTAAAGAATTTCTTTTCCGGTAACCATATACTTGACCGTTTCTTGAGCATTTTTTGTATGGAGTTTTAAGAGTCTCCGTATTACAGGACATTTTTTTTATATTTTCGTTTGAATGTAAAATATGGTTCTATTGACAAAATGCAGACTTGGATTAGATTAACAGGAAAAATCTAATTGATTTAATAATTCTTACATAAAGTTTTCTTTACTTTAAGTTTGGCAAGGTTTTGTAAACATAAATTTTCCAAGCCATAAAATGTGCAGGATTTCGTTATCAGGGTCAAGATATTGCTTGAATAATCATTGATTTACAATCCTATATTATTCAACATTATTTTTTTTAGTTAAATCCCAGAAATCCAAAAAAGGATTTCATTTGTGTTTTTTTGTTTTGCTTTATAGATACAGAGAGTCTTTTCTATAAACACCACAGCAAATTTACATACAATTTAGTCATACATCCATTATTTTTCCTCTTTATCTTGTAAAATCATATTGGTTATCAACACTTGTTTTAAAATTTAATATAGTTCTGAGTCAACTTCTGACAGTTATTTCAAAATTAAGAAATAAATTAATTGAAGATTTCAATTTGTTTATCGTGTTCGCATTTATATTTTTATCGCACAAGTGTATTTTAAATTTCGAAAAGATGTGTCTCAGGAACAAATAGACCAATCTCCATTGCTTTTTAGTAATTACATGGTTTAAAAACGATAAGAACAATACACATATTTTGCTTGAAGTTGCTGTTTCCGCTCTTTAAGATTGACTCAAACAATCTGGCAAAAACTTGTCTTTAAATACACATTTTCATTGAAAATAATTGTTAAATAGTTTGTAAACTATTTTCAATGAATTGGATAATGTTAATTTTTGGGTTTTAATGAAATAGGCACTTTTAAGCTTACTGTGAATTTATTTTTTTGTAGATAATTTAAAAAAAAATGGTTTCTTCGAATTCATAGATTTATACATATTTTGACTATAGATATTTATAATAACGTCTATAAGCACCTTTGATTGAAATTTAACCGCTTATTCGATCGAAAAATTTAATTTTATAATTTCGAAGATAAGAAGCACTGCAACGATACATTATTTGGATTGAAATATTAATAAAATAAAATCCTTTAGAAATAAGGATCTGATTAATATTTTTGTTGTCATTTTTTAAAATTTTATTAATGAGCAATTCTCTGAGATTTCGGTCATTCGATATTTTTTGTATTTTTTAATCTGGCTGAAACTTTTTTGGTGCCTTCGGTATGCCCAAAGAAGCCATTTTGCATCATTAGTTTGTCCATATAATTTTCCATACAAATTTGGCAGCTGTCCATACAAAAATGATATGTGAAAATTCAAAAATCTGTATCTTTTGAAGGAATTTTTTGATCGATGTGGTGTCTTGGGCAAAGTTGTAGGTATGGATATGGACTACACTGAAAAAAAATGATACACGGTAAAAAATTTTTGGTGATTTTTAATTTAACTTTTTGTCACTAAAATTTGATTTGCAAAAAAACACTATTTTTTATTTTTTTTTTATTTTTTGATATGTTTTAGAGGACATAAAATGCCAACTTTTCAGAAATTTCCAGAATGGGCAAAAAATCTTTGACCGAGTTATGATTTTTTGAATCAATACAGATTTTTTCAAAAAATCGAAATATTGGTCGCAAAAATTTTTCAACTTCATTTTTCGATGTAAAATCGAATTTGCAATCAAAAAGTCCTTTAGTGAATTTTAGATAAAGTGCACCGTTTTCAAGTTATAACCATTTTTAGGTAACTTTTTTGAAAATAGTCTCAGTTTTTCATTTTTTTAAATTAGTGCCCATGTTTGCCCACCTTTGAAAAAAATATTTTTGAAAAGCTGAGAAAATTCTCTATATTTTGCTTTATTGAACTTTGTTGATACGACTCATAGTTACTGAGATATTGCCATGCAAAGGCTAAAAAACAGGAAAATTGATGTTTTCTAAGTCTCACCCAAACAACCCGCCATTTTCTAATGTCGATATCTCAGCAACTATAAATCCGATTTACAATGTTAAAACATGAAAAACGAAGTTGACTTTATAGCTGTCGGCCACCATTGCTAGTACCAACCACTAGTGTCTTCCTTTTTATCTACAAGGACTTCGCCGCCCTGGGCTCCTAAGTGTATGAAAGTATGGCACGGAGCGACGGCGCCGAATACCCATATTTACACAAAGAATTTTAGATTTTTAAAACATGAAACATTCGTTAAATTTTTCCGATCTTTTCGAAAAAAATATTTTCAAAAATTTAAAATCAAGACTAACATTTCAAACGGGCCAAACATTCAATATTACGCCCATTTATGCTTAAATTCTGGAACAATTTTCTAAAGTAATGAATTTGATAATGGCGTTTAACCGTAATATTAAAGTTTAACATTAATCGTTTTGATGTTTGATACAATCGAGCTATGATACAATCAAACTATGATATTTGTAAGCTTAATTTAAAAATGGTTAAATATGCATTATTAACAACATTTTTTTCTTCAAATCTATTTCTTCAAATCTATTTCTTAAAAAATACCCAATATAGGGTCTTCCAATTACCACGGAGACACTTCAGAAGCCGGAATTTCAACGATTATCAATTTTTGTATTTTATTCAAATTATTTATTTTTGAGAGGTTGCAGGAGCTTCGAAACAAATGAAATCGCTTCAACACCTCAGAACAATTAAAATAAAACATTTTTTAGGTTTACAATTTTAAGAAAAAAATAATTGTCCGTTATGAGTTTTATGTTGTGCTAGAAATTTTATAAGTTCATATTCATATTTAAACAACTATAGTTCGGATAAGCCATCACAATGATCACACAGACGGTTTAAAATTTTATAATTCAAATTTACCGGTTTATTAGTGGCTTTTACTCTCAGATTTAGTTAAAAAACAAAATTAAAACAAAGCGTAAAACATACAAAAAAACATAATAACTTGTGGTTAAATAAATAGATATTTTCTTAGGATTTTTTTATTTCCTGTCAAAAATTTGATTCAAGTTAATTTTACATTTAGCGACAGTTTATTACAAAAATCGATTGCAATTAAACAATTCAAGAAAATGTAAAAAAAAAACACTTTCTTTTCTACTCCACAAACAAACAAACAAACATGCTGTATGAAATAAGATAAATTTTTGACGAAAGAGTTTCTTCAATAAAGACATTGAAAACTTAAAATGATTGAAAACTTTTTTGCATACGTTACATCACAATTTTACAATTCATCTCAATAAGTATACCTTTAACTAAGTGATGTTATATTTTTTTTTGCTGATTTCTATACTCTTTGATTTTTTACACCCAAGCCCCCCCCGAACAAAAATCCTGGCTACGGCCCTGGGTGTTGGACACAAAAACAATCACACATATGGTGCAGCAGCAGCCGTTTTAAGGGTCCGCGCCGCATTCCAACGGTTTAGCTTTATTTATTTGTCCCAGGCACGCCTCTGACATTATTCATTTCAAGTTCTGTGTGTTTGTCCTTCCCCCTAAAGTGCCTCGGGAGGTGCTGCTGCTGGATTGTCCTGTCTAGGCCACATGCAAAACAATGAGGAATTACTTTACAATTATGTTAAGTGGATGTTACAGGCAAATCGGAGTGGAGTTTTAGGGATGGGTCATAAAAATTAACAAGGATAACGTACAAGAATTTTGGTAAAAAAGAACTAGAAACCTCACTCACTATGGTCAACCTAAGGTTGTCTCCAATATTGGACGATCATTTCAAAAAACTTCCTCTAAATGCTGTTTATCAAATTAAAGTGAAGAACTGGTCACATATTTGTACAGAAGGCAAATGTGTGCCGCAAACAGAAACCCATCCATGTCCTTAAAGTTCCATTCCTTTCTTCGTTGTCTTTTCTATGAATGAAAATATAGAAGAAAAAAAATCTACTCTACCTAGTCACGCCAACGCCTACAAACAAGACTACGACTCGAGGACATTCACGCTGCCACCACCACGTAGTCTGTTCGAGCAGGACACACTCTTCGGATTGCTTGTTGTTGGCGGAAAACAACACAGACCGCAAGGAGGTGGACAAACACAAACAAACCCTGGTAAAAAATACCTCGTTCTCTGGAGTAGCGTGGCTTTCCACTTCCACGCCCGACGGCTGTCCGCTTCGAAGAATGTGTAATATATCTTATTTGTTTACATCTACACGTGTGTGCCCGCGACGGCGGACGATGCAGGCCGTGGACGGGCCCATTCCTGGCCCATTGACGGGGTCCACGGGAGGACATTCCAGCTGGACTAGTACAGTGGTTGCTGGTGGTACAGGGAAACATCGATCATTTGAGTTAAAAGTGAGAACTGTCACTTTTAACTTTTAACTGTTGTCATGAATTTATCCAAGCACTTTTTTCAAGAAAATAATCAAAAGAATGTTTACATATTCAACTAAAGACAAGTTTTCGAACGTAAACAAACATAGAGGTGAGAAAATTTGACAGCTTTCAGTCTAGTTGGCTTGTTTGACAGTTATCAGAGGTCAGATTGTTTACTTCGTCCTTTTCCCAGTTTCTTTGTCCAATCATCAGGGTTTCACTGTAGCAAGGTCCTCTTGAAGTATCTTTACAGTCCAAGGTAAGTGAGTGTCCTGCAATTGAAGGACGGACTTCACACTTCTGTAGTACTGTCCACTGGGAAAGGAACCTTGGGCAATATTGCAAGAGTTTTGTACGGACTAGAAGAGGGCGACTTGGAGGGAGTGTCTTAACCGATTCTGCAAGCAAGATGGCACACCAGAGCTCCCTGTTGTCTTTTTGGACTAGTCTTTTCAGAGTTCACTCAAACGATCAGGCATCAGACGTGACATCCAAATCATATTATTGATTGACAGCTATTATGACAAAAATGACATAAAATGACAAAAATGTCAAAAATGACAAAAATGTCAAAAATGACAAAAATGAAAAATAAGACAATAATAAGACAAAAATAAGTTAAAAATTAAGACAAAAATGAGACAAAAACGAGACAAAAAACAGACAAAAATTAGACAAAATGAAACAAAAATGAGACAAAATTGAGACGAAAATAAGACAAAACTGGGACAAAAATAAGACAAAAACGAGACAAAAAAAAGACAAAAATGAGACTAAAAGGAGACAAAAATTAGAAAAAATGAGACAAAAAAAAAAAAAAAAAAAGAGATAAAAATAAGACAAATATTAGACAAAAATTAGACAAAAATGAGACCCAGATGGGACAAAAATGAGAAAAAATTAGACAAATTTTAGACAAAAATTAGACAAAAATAAAACAAAAATAAAACAAATATGAGACAAAAAATAAGATTAAAATAAGACAAAAAAAAGACAAAAATAAGACAAAAATAAGACAAAAATAAGACAAAAATAAGACAAAAATAAGACAAAAATAAAACAAAAATAAGACAAAAATAAGACAAAAATAAGACAAAAATAAGACAAAAATAAGACAAAAATAAGACAAAAATATGACGAAAATAAGACAAAAATGAAACGAATATGAGAAGAAAAGGAGACAAAAATGAGAAAAAATGGGACAAAAAGAGACAAAAATAAGACACATATTAGACAAAAATTAGACAAAAATTAGACAAAAATTAGACAAAAATTAGACAAAAAGGAGACAGAAACAACTGAACTAGTGCAAAATGCTTTCTTCAGCACTTTTGTAATTTGAATGATGAGACTATTGCTGTTTTTTTGAATATTTATATTTTTCTATGTTTTTGACGAGGGACAAAAATATGAAAAATATTTGCATCAGCTCAAAATATAATAAAAAAACAAAAATAAAAAGAAAATAAAAAATTTCTAAATGTAAAATCATCAAAAAAAGTCCAAAAAGGTAAAAAAAATCAAAATTTGAACATCAAAATTTAAATTGCAAAAATTTGAACAAAAACAAAACAAAAATTCTTAGTATTTTAAAGATTAAAAAAAATAAAATATGAAATTCATGAAAATTCATGAAACCCGCTGCCAATGTTTTTTTTTGAATTTTGAGGGAAAGGGTTAAAAATGCCCAAAAATCCACAAAATTAACAAAAAAACAGCAACAACTTCTGAAAAATTTCAAAAAGAAACAAAAAACAAAATCCAAAAACAAAGTCAAAAAAGTTCTTAAAAATCCAAAAAATAAAAAAAATGTCTGAAAGTTTAATAATATTCCACAAAAAATATAAAAATTCTTTATGTTCCAAAAATTTAAAAAATACAATATTTAGTGCTTGAAAATTGGAATAATTAAAAGGCCGATGCAGACAATTTTTGAAATTTACGGGCATAAAAATAAAAATAAAAAGGTATTAATTATTAAATTTTTGAGCCATGGTTTCAACAAACACATGAATGAAAAAAGTGTTTTGAATTGCATTAAATACTTGTCCGGTTGTTTTGCAATCATTAGTTTCCAATATATCTTAGTATATTTTTGCTACAAAAAAACTATTTGAAGCTATTTTAAAGCGGGTGTTGACATAAAGTTTGAAAATATTTTCGGCCAAAAATTAAAACAAAAAAAAATCAAGTACTAAATAAAAAAACAAATGAATCATTTTTCGTAGAGTATCGTCTCAAGCCCAAAAATTTTTAAAATCTCAAAGGTTGAAAAAATATTTAAAATCAACATCTTCAAAAATAAGATAAACCCAGAAATTTTCATGAATTTATAAATGTGAAAAAGTCCAAAAATAAAAAAAAACAAAGTTTCCAAAGATCCTAAAAGATCCACAAATTCCAAGTATGTTTTTAAATAAAATTTAAATTTCAAAACTTTATTAAAAAAAAATCAGAAGCTCTGTAAATAAAAAATACAAATTAACTATATTCAAAATTAAAAAAATATATTATTTTTTAAATCTTAAAATTCAAAAAAGATTTTTTATTTAAATGAAGCATTCTGAGAATTTAAAAAATTAAATAACAATAAATTTAAAAATCTTAAAAATAAAAGAAAAATGCAGAATTTATTTCAAAATTTTCAAATTGATTCAATGAATCTTTCACTTAATATATATATATATATATATATATATATATATATATATATATATATATATATATATATATATATATATATATATATATTATATATTATATATTATATATATATTATATATATATATATATATATATATATATATATATATATATATATATATATATATATATATATATATATATATATATATATATATATATATATATAATATATATATATATATATATATATATATAATATATATATATATATATATATATATATATATATATATATATATATATATATATATATATATGAAATTGTAAAATTTTAAAAATTAAAACAATTTTGTTTTAGACTAAAGTCTCAAGTTTTTCTATGTTAACCTTTTACAACCTAACCCCGCCTCTAGATCAATTTTTCAACCAATTTTTGATCTTTCAAAAGCATTGGAAAGAAGAACTCTTAAAATTTTAGAAAATTTCAGCGTTGGAAGTTAAACTTGTTTTATGTGACTTTGCCAATGTTTTTAAAAATGACTTTTTTTAGGGGTCAACTTTGCCTGTGTTTTTTACTAACATTTCCTATATTTTCAGTAAAAAGAAGTATGCAGTAATTTTTGTAATGTCCCAGACTATGTCTCTACGCATTGTTTTACAATTTAAATGATGATGGTGCCGTTCTATAGCAGAAAATGTGAAAAACAAGCAAAAAATTGAAAAAGTGACTGTAAAAAGTGAAAAAATTAGATAGGCAAAATGTAATTATATTAGGTGGTAGAGTAGGTCAAATACTACCAAAAACAAACGTAAACTAAACAAGATAAATGCAAATTAAAAAACTAAAAATAAAACAAGAATAACATAAAACAAGAGAAGTAAAGTTTTTCGTAAAACAAAAGTTGCTCAAAATGACCTCCTGAACACGGGAAAAATAAAAAAATTCGAAAAAAAATGTTTGGAGGTAGAGGGTTAACAAATCATTTTCAAATTCGTAAATTGAATTATAGCTAAAATCTGAAACCAAAACCCTTGCCAAGGTAAAAATTGTACAAAACAAAAAATAATTTAAAACAAGTGAACCTCAAGTGCACGAAGGAAAAAAACACATCTTCACTAAAAGCAACCAAACAACAGAGGGTGGCTTCTTCACCCAAAACGATGATGAACGGCTGCAAAACAACCTAACCTCAAAAAGTTTGCTCTCCCTCGAAAGATACCCCGGTCGAGTGAGCTTGGAGCTGCTGCTGGAATGCTGAAAATGCTGAAGGAATTTCGCTGCAAGGAGCCAAGGCCGGGAGTAACTAAAGTACAGTTGGAAAAGTTTTATTATTATTCATGCTTTTATAATTTTTTTAATATTCAAAAGAGAACGCGCGCTCACGCAAAAACCAAGAAGAGGAAGGATATCTCGCGGAATCGCGATGCCGGTCTGCCAACGTTACTGTGCAGGGTTGAGTGAAGTAGCGAAAAGAGGTCTATGAAAGCGAAATTATGCATTCATGAAGAGCGAGAGGTTGGTCGACTTCTGGTGTAGAACAGGCAAAGGCAGCAGCTTCGGAAGCTGATGAAGATGCAAAAGACGACTCTCTGGAAGAACGATAAAACTGAAATTGCTCAACAGCTTTCAGCCGCAAAACGTCGTCGTCAATGATGGTTTCCTAGGAAAAGGGGAAGGGCAGTAAAATCCTCAGGTTTTTATTTGATAAGTGTTCCCCCCAGAATGGGAGCGAAAATGCAATCCTCTTATGGAGAACTATTTAAAAAAAGTGAGAACTTGTAGAACAAAAAGAACCTAGAGTTCGGCGAGCGAAAATCGATTCATTTGCACAGTATTGCATTTAAAGTGAGCGCATTAAAATTCATTGCACCTCTTGGCACTGTAATTATAATTTATTTACATTTATTTTGAGCTTCCAGTTGCAGTTGGTGGCATGCACGTGGTTCACATGTGAATGAGCTCTTTTTGAAGGTCTTTAAAGTATTAAACTTATTAAAATTTTGTTTATCTTTGTCTTATGGAATCAGTAGTTTCTTGTTCCTTCTTTCTGGTTTCTTGTTTCTTGTTTCTTGTTTCTTGTTTCTTGTTTCTTGTTTCTTGTTTCTTGTTTCTTGTTTCTTGTTTCTTGTTTCTTGTTTCTTGTTTCTTGTTTCTTGTTTCTTGTTTCTTGTTTCTTGTTTCTTGTTTCTTGTTTCTTGTTTCTTGTTTCTTGTTTCTTGTTTCTTGTTTCTTGTTTCTTGTTTCTTGTTTCTTGTTTCTTGTTTCTTGTTTCTTGTTTCTTGTTTCTTGTTTCTTGTTTCTTGTTTCTTGTTTCTTGTTTCTTGTTTCTTGTTTCTTGTTTCTTGTTTCTTGTTTCTTGTTTCTTGTTTCTTGTTTCTTGTTTCTTGTTTCTTGTTTCTTGTTTCTTGTTTCTTGTTTCTTGTTTCTTGTTTCTTGTTTCTTGTTTCTTGTTTCTTGTTTCTTGTTTCTTGTTTCTTGTTTCTTGTTTCTTGTTTCTTGTTTCTTGTTTCTTGTTTCTTGTTTCTTGTTTCTTGTTTCTTGTTTCTTGTTTCTTGTTTCTTGTTTCTTGTTTCTTGTTTCTTGTTTCTTGTTTCTTGTTTCTTGTTTCTTGTTTCTTGTTTCTTGTTTCTTGTTTCTTGTTTCTTGTTTCTTGTTTCTTGTTTCTTGTTTCTTGTTTCTTGTTTCTTGTTTCTTGTTTCTTGTTTCTTGTTTCTTGTTTCTTGTTTCTTGTTTCTTGTTTCTTGTTTCTTGTTTCTTGTTTCTTGTTTCTTGTTTCTTGTTTCTTGTTTCTTGTTTCTTGTTTCTTGTTTCTTGTTTCTTGTTTCTTGTTTCTTGTTTCTTGTTTCTTGTTTCTTGTTTCTTGTTTCTTGTTTCTTGTTTCTTGTTTCTTGTTTCTTGTTTCTTGTTTCTTGTTTCTTGTTTCTTGTTTCTTGTTTCTTGTTTCTTGTTTCTTGTTTCTTGTTTCTTGTTTCTTGTTTCTTGTTTCTTGTTTCTTGTTTCTTGTTTCTTGTTTCTTGTTTCTTGTTTCTTGTTTCTTGTTTCTTGTTTCTTGTTTCTTGTTTCTTGTTTCTTGTTTCTTGTTTCTTGTTTCTTGTTTCTTGTTTCTTGTTTCTTGTTTCTTGTTTCTTGTTTCTTGTTTCTTGTTTCTTGTTTCTTGTTCCTTGTTTCTTGTATTTTTTTGCAAAAAAGCAAAAAAGCAAAAAGCAAAATAGCAAAAAAACAAAAAGCACAAGTTTTTAGTTTTTAGTTTTTAGTTTTTAGTTTTTAGTTTTTAGTTTTTAGTTTTTAGTTTTTAGTTTTTAGTTTTTAGTTTTTAGTTTTTAGTTTTTAGTTTTTAGTTTTTAGTTTTTAGTTTTTAGTTTTTAGTTTTTAGTTTTTAGTTTTTAGTTTTTAGTTTTTAGTTTTTAGTTTTTAGTTTTTAGTTTTTAGTTTTTAGTTTTTAGTTTTTAGTTTTTAGTTTTTAGTTTTTAGTTTTTAGTTTTTAGTTTTTTAGTTTTTAGTTTTTAGTTTTTAGTTTTTAGTTTTTAGTTTTTAGTTTTTAGTTTTTAGTTTTTAGTTTTTAGTTTTTAGTTTTTAGTTTTTAGTTTTTAGTTTTTAGTTTTTAGTTTTTAGTTTTTAGTTTTTAGTTTTTAGTTTTTAGTTTTTAGTTTTTAGTTTTTAGTTTTTAGTTTTTGTTATGGTTATGTTGTAAAGGGTTATGAATTCCGTTCAAATCGAATCCCAGCATCCCTGCGTCACTCTCTCAGCCATAATTTATTGCACCGATTCGCCATAATTGTCATGCAAATTACGATAAGAGAATGGGCATAAAGGGAGAAAGTATTGCCATTCGTGGTTTTCTTCTTGCCGGTTGTTTACGGGCAATTTTTACGATCATAACCTCAAACTCAACCGACCGTCCGTCCGGCTTCGTTTCGGCTCCGTTGCGGTCAAACCACAAGCCAGCAGGGGGGGTATGTGATACGATGTCTACGATGGCCAACATGGTCCCACTGGCGCGTGTGTAAATCCTTGGCAGAATGGACCACGCGAGGACCAAAATCCACGGAGCGATGCACCACCGGCATTATTATTCATGATTGAGGGCGTTCCACCTGCTGCGGTGGGAAAATGCCCTCGACGTCGGAACATCTCTCACCGGGTTGTGGACCGTGGGTCGTCGTGGCCAGTGCAGTGTCTCCCCCCCTGCCGAGTTGGGCACTTTTTCGCGCGTATTTACGACACCACGCAATTTAATGGATGAAATTCAAATGTTGCAACTTTGTTGCAATGCGCAAATCAACGACCGACCACCACCGGGGACTCTCGGAACACCGATGCGCGGACACCTTGGTCAGTTGAGTGGGACGATGGGATGCCAAAAATTAGACCAACGCCAGTTACTAATTAAAATGTTGGCAAGTTTTGAGTGATGGAGTGGTCAAGTGGGCAGCGGTAAGGCAGGGAATTTATCAATTTTAAGCTACATTTAACAGATTTATGAATTGTTATTCGAAATCGCACATGCAAACTGTGTGAAACAAAGTAATCTATGATGTTGCTTATGTTTAAATTCTGGTTTTTTTCATTTTTGTTATCTTGATCTTTTGCATGCAGTGCCTTTCTATTATTTATAAAAAGCAATTCGCTGATTGCGTCAATTTCATGTTATTTGCTTTTGTTTTAAAATGTTCATTTTGTTTCATCTTATATATAATTAGGCCTAGAGGGTGACGAGCAGGAATTCCCGGGAAAAATTTCCGTTAATTGAAGGAATACAGTTTTTACTGCTAAAATGAACATTGAAAAAATCACTCAGTGTAATGAAAAATGATACATTACAGTTTTGAGGCTAAGAAAGCTCTAGAAAAGGTCTTGTATTTGCAGTTTCAGAACGATTGTTTTTAGGTAGAAAGAATGCTTCAATATCTCGGTAAGGTTACTCAAATTAATGTATCATTGATTAACAAGACTTTACTGTAATTGAATTCATTCAAATGTTATACATTTACAGCGATGGAATAATCATCATCAAAAGAAAATCATTGGACGTTCATCAAGAGAAAAAATCCGAAGGAAGCATGGCTCTCTTCTCTCGCGCACGAAAGATCGGTAAACGGAATCTAAAAAAATCATCATCTGGCGGAACATCTTTTTCACTACTACACTTGCAAGTGTGTCGTCACACGTTGAAAAACGATCTGTCACATTTTGTAGATGGGCAATGTGTGTAAACAAAGTGAAATAAATATTTTTAAGTGGTGCTGACAAGGAAATTCACAAAAAATCATCAGCAGATTGATTTTTTTGAAGAATTTCGGGAGCGATTTTCTTCTGCGTGATTTGCCTCCTCTTTCTTTCGCGGGTGAAGAAAGTTCGCTAGCGTAATTGATTTTTTTGCGATTATTCCATCCCTGTACATTTATTACATTTCTTCAAAATAATTTGCACCATATTAGCAATTTTGAATAACAACAATTTTGAATAAAAACTAAACATCCCGGGTTATGGGAATTCCCGGGAAGTAGCAAAATTGAACTCTCGATTCCCGGAAAATTTAAAATCTCGAGAACCATCACCCTCATAGAGGTACAACTACTTCATAGGAGCAATTGTCTACGAAATCGAGCGATTTCGAGCATTTTTATTTTTTGTATTTTAATAGAAGCTATTTTGTGACATTGGTTCACCCATTAAGTCTCCATACAATTTTGGCAGCTGTCCATACAAAAATGGTACGTAAAAATTCGAAAAACTGTATTTTTTGAACAATTTGGTGTCTGTGGCAATGTTCAAGGTATTTATGAACACTATTCAGAAAAAAACAGTCAAATTTTTCATTAGGGTTTTCATCACAAACATTAAATTTCCCAAAATCATTTTTTTTAATGTATGTGTTTTTGGGGACAAAGCCTGCATAGAGAAAATACGTCGAAAAAATTGCAACCAAATCATGTTTTTTTTTTAAATTGTATTTGGAAAAAAATAGACTACAGTTTTTAATGTCTCACCGAATTTGTAATCTAAAAATATTGACAGAATTTTGGATAAAATTTACCGTTTCTGAGTTATGGCCACTTAAGGTTTTATTTTACTTAAAAGTGGAGTAAATCGATTATAAAAAACAGAAAAAGGAAAAAAAAGACTACAGTTTTATTGCAAAATTGACAAAATTTTGATAAAGAGTGTTGTTTTCGAGATATAAAAATATAATTATTTAATATAAAAATTAAATATGTCCACTTCTGGAATTCGGTCCAAAATATGAAGTTATAAATACTATCTATTTATAGACCATTTCAAAACTCATGTTTGATTTTGAAATTATTATTATTGAAAAAATCTTAAATTTCACTTATGTTTTATTATTTTACATTCTGGATTGAACCAATAGTTTGTTCAAAATTACAGGCCAAATAGGTGACACTTAGAAAAACTCATTTCCATCGATTCGAATTCCTTGTGAGGAGCTAATAGTCCGATTTCAGGGTCTCAGAGTAAAAATTGTAGAATGTTTATAACGTTTTTTTTTTTAAAAAACGATAAATGTTGATATTTATAAAAAATATAATCTTAAGGGGACCATTTAAAAAAAAAACGGAGCATTTTATAAGGTGCTTTTCGATTGCAAATTTAATGAAGCTTTTAAAAATATTTTTTGACAGGATTTTCGATATTTTTCAAAAATCACATTTCTTCAAAAAAATATATCTCTGCACCATCATGCTCAATTTTGGCTCATGGCTCAAAAGATGTTTCGTTAAGTCCCCTAAAAAATATTAAAATTTCAAGAATCAAAATATAAGTATATTGGGAATTCTACTTTCAGTAATTTAAAGTTAAAAAAAACACCAGTAGATACCAGATCATTTCATACATTTACATACCCATGCTTCTTTTGACTTAGGGAATCTACAGGTATATTCATGGACATTTTTTAAAGTGCTTTTTTCCAATCAAACAAACAATATTATTAAAGTGAGCATGAGCATGAGCATGAGAGACCACCCATGGTTGTCCTTCTCCGTTGCTGAACAGGACCGTAATATCCTTTCAGCACTACTGATCATAGGCTTCGACAATCGAACTGTGATTCCCTTATCAACAGCATGTATGAATGCGCTGAAAAGATAAAACACCATGATTGCTAAAACTAGATCAGTTGCGAATAGGAAACAGTCATTGGCCACCAACGGCGCCCGCCATGTCAGTTTGTAGATCTCGATTTTAAGGGACGGGAATGTTAGTTAGCGCAGGTTGCTACTAGGGCAGCTGATTTACTCTGTGCTTACACCCCACGAGCGCCAGGAACCTGAAAACTTGTTAGTAGGATAGGGAGTTTGGTCAGGATTCATCATAGAAGATGATGATGCGACCCAAAAGCGAAAGACTTTTGTTAAAGGTATGATATATTATTCTCAAGGCAGGCAATCGGATGCTGCTGTTGAGACGAATCCCGTTTAGGTTCTTATGTTTATTAATTTAACGAGTTAAATATTATTCTCAAGCCAAATAGCTGATGCTGCTGTAGATTCAATTTGAATTTAAATGATGAAATATTAAAAATGCCAAAACGTTCTTTCTTAGACAGCCGGCTGTGGAAAAAAAGAACCAGAATGAAAAAGATTTACATAATAATAAATTAAACTCAGGATAGCTACCCAAATTATTTTTCTGAGGTGTTTCCCGTTTAGATGCATTTAACTTTTAACTTTCTTAAATAATGCGAAACGCGGTTCAAAAACTAATAAACACAAAATTACCCGTTCCAATCAAAGAAATCTACGATAAGTATTACTATTTCAGAAGACAACCAGCTGAGCACGACGCGATCTTATGATTATTATATTAAATTATTGATATTAAACATGTGTAATGTGGTGCAATACTATGAATAGGAATTACAATCGCGTTGAATTTAAATTGTTTACCGCGCCTTAAACGTGCCTCAAATGCTAAACTGAATATTACCGCCAACGCGCTTCCAATCAGCAAAAAATTAGGGAGATTTCTCCGAAAACGCGATTTCCTAAAATTGTTTGTACCGACGAAATCCACGACGACCGGAGGACGCACAATCGACTATAATTTTTACACTCGACTGGCAACTCATGAGCCACCCTATTCAGCCATCAGGAGCTTTTTGGAAGCTCACTAACACCAGCATTTGTCGCGCTTGATCAGTCACTCCCACACATTCGCTCCACACATTCTCATAATATAACACACCTCGGCATACATCCGTAGCAAGGAACAAACTCACCAAATTGAAGATTTCCATCATCGTCATCACGACCGTCGCTAGAGGTTGTTGCAGAGGGCACTTGCTATCCTCCGGCAACTTTACCAGGAGACTTCTAACAATGAAAAACTACTATATTCACTAGATTTCTTTTCCACTTCTATTTTCCTCAGTAAAACCAGATCACTTCATTCTTATAAAAAGGTAACTTTTGTGGCAACTTTTTCACAAATAATGCGATTTGCTATCTCGCTCCCCCATCACAACCCCAATCAAACAAACAATATTATTAAATACTCTTACTATCAATTAGCTATTCCCGATTTTTTTTTATTAAGACTGCTGTTTGCTGGAATTCAGCTACGTTAAGTCAAAATTAGTTTTAGTGTCACATAATCTGCCATTATTTTTCAACTGACGATAACTTGGAATATATTGATTCGATTTTCATTGTTAAACAAGAACGTTTTGTGAAATTTTCTGCACTTTTCAATAAAAATGAATTCGAAACTAGAAATCAAGCTTAACAAATGAAAATGTTCAAAATATTTTTTTTGTTCAAAATATATATTTTATTGAAAAGAGCAGACAATTCCACAAAAGTCTTTTTTTCTTAGGAACGCATGGAAAAAGTACCTATCACCTTAAAACAAATGTAAAAATTTAGAAAAAAAACGGAAATCTAGCTAATTTCTCTACTGCAAAAGCTTGAAGAAAATCTTATAATAAGATGGAAATGTACTAAAGGCACCAAGATTATCAATAAACAGTAAGTTTTAGGAAAATGCATGCAAAATATGGGTAATTCTCTACCAACTCACACGAAATCAGGAAAAGTTGCCCGAGTCCTTTTCGATTTGCGTGAAACTTTGTCATAAAGGTTAACTTTTGTCCCTGATCACGAATCTGAGGTCCGTTTTTTGATATCTCGTGACGTGACGGACATTTTGGAGCATGTCTTTTTGAGGGGAAATTTAATGTAGTTTTCGAATTACAAAAATGTTGATGTTCAAACATGAAAGGGGTCGTACCACCCCACCGTCACGAGATATCATCGGACATCGGATTCGTGATCAGGGACAAAAGTTACCCCTTAGGACAAAGTTTCACGCAAATCGAAAAAGGCTCGGGGCAAGTTTTCCCGATTTTGTGTGAGTTGGTAGAGAATTAGCTAATTTTAATTGAAGTATAATTCAAAAAGTAATCATTATGTTTCTATCTTAAAACTATAATTTTACAATTACATCACAAAAACTTAAGTTTCTGACTTCTGGCACTACTTGCCTCCTCCAAATCGGACCCGATGAAAGTGAAATCTGACGACAACTTGCTCCTCCTCCTTCTTTCCCTTAAAGAGCGCACCACTTGTAAAACAAACGAAAGCCGCGGAAAAATACAAACACACACACACACAGCTCGTAAGGCCATTATCTCCGTGAAAATAGTTTTGTTAAAAGCGGCCACAAGAAACGACGAAATCAGAAACTTTGAAACAATTTTCAAAGCAACACTTGCCACTGCCAAGAGAGGAGAAGAAAAAACCAGAGCAGCAGACGAAAGTCGAGATTAATAAATTTAAATTCCTCTTTTAACGGCCACTTGCATTATAATTTAAGTCAATTTAGATAGGTTATGGGTGGTAGCTGTATCTAAAATATTCTTTCAACGCGGCGAGTGTGCGCGAGAGAGTCGTGGTGGCGGTGCACTTTGAATTCGATTGTAAATGGGGAGCCCAAGGGGGAGGGGGTATTTTTAAGGGCTTTGGAGTTTAGGGTATAAAACTGGGCAGCTTCCCTTAAAAAGGGAGAGTATATTATTACCTTTTGTCTTCTGCTTCTGGTCATTGTTTTGTTAAGGTAAACTGAACGGAATAGTTTCTCTTAATGGAGCATAGTTTACCTAACTAATGGTAACGTTTTGTGTTATAATAAGTTCAACTGAGTAAATCAAAAATTAAGATACTAAACGAATGTGCAAACAGTCAACACAACTCTACTTGCATAATTCTTAGGTTTAACAAGGCCAAACAAATTTTCTTCATATGAAGTAGTCAAACATCTTTTTTTTCACCAAAAAGTATTGCAATTTGACCTCGTCGAGTCAGGTTCAGGTCTTCAAAGAATCGAAAATCAACACCACAAACCAAAACTTCGATGCAATTCTGCTCTTCTTTTGAACCCTAAAAGAGACCCACAAGCGTTTTCATTAATTATTTAAATTTAAGCATACATTTTAACGTAATAAACGATCGCATGAGTGTATAATCGTGAATTCATTAGCGACCACGATTGCTTCCAACCAAGTATAAAAAAAATAAAACAGTTTCGTTTCGTTGGCCGGGATGACCCGGAGGGTTTGAACAACAACTAAAAAAAGATGCATTTCCAAGTGTGCGGTGGCAAATGTTTTGCATGTTTTTTTCTGTGCTGCAGGAGTTTATAATTTTTCGGGTATCTGTTTTAATTTTTTGTTTTTTTTTTTTTCATTCTGCTTTAGTCACTCGCATGGAATGCCTTTGGGCGGTCGAATTCGTCGGAGTGCGTTTTGCTTTGTTTTTAAGGTGTCGGAAGGTGCATCCGAGTTCAGATTGAGAAATGACGTGCTATCATGCTTTTATTGAATTTTGGAATTTAATTAGACCAAATAAACCTTATGGATGGACGGACAACGATCATTTTTTTTTAATAAGGAAAAAAAATATGAAGATATATATCAATACAAAATAAGCGTGTAAATAAAAATTCATCTATTTAGATTGATGATGTTTGGTTGAATTTGTTTTTTAAACGTTTTTCTATGAATTTGTATATAATTTCGGAAGTAAATTTCTACACATTCACAAATCGACTTTTCTTTGTATATTTTTATTTGAATAAAAATGTGTGCAAGCTTTCACTAAGTCAAATGAAGCCATTTTGCTTCATTTGTTTTTTCATTGCAATTGTTGTCATGCAAAATGAACATGTGCATATCAATTATTTGTATCTTGAGAAGGAATTTGAAAAGAGAATCGCCTATTTTTCGTTTGACTTTTATCGCGTAGAATTTAATTCCCAAAATTTGTATTTATAATTTTTCTATTTTCACAAAAGTCTTAAAGTTATAACTTTGTCAAAAATGAATTTATTTTGAAGAGTCAATTTATAATTCTGACTCAATTACAATAAATTCAAAATTTGGAATAAACTTTTCATTTGAAATTTTTTGAAATAAATCGTTATTGGCCTTTAATTTGGGTTTAATTGACTTTCTTTCAAATATTTTTTATTTTTTGAAATATGCAAAATTTTGTAGTTTTTTTTAGTTTCATTAGTAAAAAAATTAGAGCTATTTTGATGATATTGAGAACAAGTTTTTTGCAAAATTTCAATTGATCAACAATGTTTTAAAAAGAAAATTGCAGATTTTTTTTCCTTTATCGATATTTTTTGGGGGTTTTGTCCTTCATCAAATATTTTCAAGCCAAATATGCCATTAACGGAACATACTACCAAAGAAAAGTAAAGCAAATTTGAGTTGTAAATTTGGTTTTGCGTAATGAATTTCAAAACTTTGTATGACAATATCGGATTTTTTGCCAGAATTCTTTATTTTTAAAAATTGTTATTTCGGTACTTAACTTTGCATAAATTAAATTATTCAAAAAAATATGTTTAAAAGTCAATTAAAAAATAAGTCTTAATCATAACCTATAACTTTCCCAAAGACAACAAAATAGATAGGAAAATTCCTTTAAAAAGCCGTAATTAGGTTAAAGCTATTGAAGAGCTAATTTGTGGTGAAAAGAAGTACCTACAACTTAAATTTAGTATACCATATTTGTCCAAAATATTTTGAAATATTTTTTTTTTGCAAAAAGTAAATTTTTTCGTTTTTTTTAAACAAAAAATAAAAAAAGCTTGTCAAACTTAAAAAAACCTCCTGATATATTTTTGTAAAAAACTGCGAAAATCTACTACAATATTCTTTAATTTAATTGTAAAACTCGCACAATCAATTGATAAGATAATTTTCCCCATTTATGTTACCAAATACAAAAAAAGCAGTTCCAAATGAAAGTTAGACCCTTTTTTTTGTGTTGCCATTAGGTTGACCTACACTGTGTTGGGGTGGTCCAAAAAAAATGCCATTTTCGTAAATTTTCGCAAAAAAAACATCTTTCACAAAATCATTACTTCGTTCCATTTCAACCGATTTTAACTGTCTTGGACACAAAGAAAGATGATTAGTTGTACTTCGAGAAAAAACAACTTGGATTTCGAAAAATCTAGCTTTACATTTGAAAAAGTCTTATGAAAACTTCAAATGCCGTTTTGGCCATGTCTGGACCAAAGAGCCTTTGTCTGAAAATGAGACATACTCAAACAAACAACAACATACTCAAAAATTGCCGAGTTTCATTAACAAGATTCGAAGATATAATTTTTTGAAAATAAAATCTGCGTTTTTTTTTTAAAAAGGAAGAATGACGAGAAAGGGAAAAATTTAGTGACTGCTGTAACTTTAAAATTTTAGCGATGACCTATACTTTTTTGGGTACCAAAAGACGCGTATTTTCCAAAAAATGCATTTTTTCGGACCACCCTAACACTTTAAAATAACTTTAAAATTTTAGCGATGACCTATACTTTTTTGGGTACCAAAAGACGCGTATTTTCCAAAAAATGCATTTTTTCGGACCACCCTAACACGGCATAGGTTACCCTAATGGCCAAACAAAAAATACGGGTGTAATTATTTGAGCCAAAGATTTCTCATTCCAATTTTGAGACAAATCGAAGCAATTTATTTTTTTTTCATTAACTTTCATATGGAACTGCTGAAAATACAGTCTAGTCTCTGGTTATCTATGTTTACTATCTAAATATATCTCCTTCCATGGATGGAGTAAGAAAATTATGAAAAACATTGCATGTTTCGAAGCTTTTTTTTTCCTCGATATTGTTTCTAGCGCTATAAATCCCTTTCTCGATTGTTCTTTGGATTTCTTAAGCTCTAACTTAATTTTCTCGTTTGTCAATATTTTGTCTTTCTCCTGGTTTTTGACGGGAGTGCAGATAGAAAAAATAACTTCAGTCGAATCTTCACTTTAAATGGTTCTGTAAACTGATGTCTCTCTTCCTCGATGGTTTCTTCGGTGTGATAGACAGAGAGTTGACGGTAATACAAGCAAAATTTAGTAATTTTTAACGATTTCAGTTTTTTTCATAGGCCTCATGGAATAGTAAAACTGTAAAAAATCGATAATCCGAATCAAATCTAACTCAAACACTTGATTTTACTTTTTATTATAATATTTTTTTATTATTTTATTAATATTATTGAGTTTAATACATTTCCATACAACCAGAAAAGTCCATACATAAATCCAAGATTGAATTTCAAGAATGCACCTTCTTCACACCCTCATATCTCAAGACCATTGCTCGCACTCAGATCGTTATCCACCATCATGAAATGCATCTCATCTCATCAAGAAACAAACAGAAAGGTAAACATCTAATCAGCACTCTTGTGTGTGTCTGTGTGTGCTCACATCTCTTTTGTTTGAGCTCAATTCGAAACTCCACCCAGCTTGAAAAAACAACAGTCCGAATCCGAGACCGGCTGACCGGTTGGGGCACAATCCAATCACACCTTCCAATTAGCGGACCCATCACAAAAGTGACCAGACCGAGAGACCTGGGCCACTCGAAAGAAACGAGACTCAGCTCAGGTTGTGTGAGTGTGGAGAAAAATATGTTTTTTTTCTGGTTTTGTATGGGTGCTTGTTTGCCACTGCGACGAAGTCGTACGTGAGGCGACATCTTTTTCTATAATTATCAAACAAACTCCAAAATAACAGGCCAACAATAACAATAACTGAAACGGCAAACGGCTAAACAGCGAACAGATCGGGTGAAAGCTTGAAGATACACCCAAAATTGGTTTCTGGATTCAATTTGGCAGTACAAAATGACCTAGTACTTGCTTCAACATCTAGATGACAGCACAAACTTGAATGCTAATTGCATGCAAGTTTACGCACAACTTTTAATTTAATTTGCATGCAAGTCAACTCCATTGTTCTGACCCTCACAAAAACCGTCCAATTTCTGGGTGTATCGTAACGAAATACGGCAATCTTTCCTCTGGAGTTTTGTTTGCGCCCTACGGTTGTTGTTTGCTCTCCTCAACGTCGTCGTCGTCATCCCAAAAACTCTTTCAAAGATCGTCTCCCAAAAAAGTTGACACACAACAGCGTAATGTGATTGTCTAATTTTGGTCGCCGTACGTGTTCGGCGTGATAGGGTGGTTCACTGTGTGACGTTGAAAGCAATCTCAAATGCAAATTCTTGGAATTGTGAACCACCCTAATCAACGAAGTTCTGCTGTTGTTTTCCTCATTCTCGAAAAACCCGTTGTTTGCCGACTCGACCTGATTCTAAAGGGCTCCGGACCTCTTGAAGCATCCGATACCCCCAAACCCCGTTCCTTCTTTTCTTAATCTCGAAAACTTCCCGGCTTTCTTGCGCGCTGTTACGAGAGCCAAGAAAAACAAAAACACTTCACTCTCGAGCCGTGATGTCCAAATATCTGTGACACTTGACTTGCATCGGGCGGGTTTTGTTTGCAAACTCAGCTCTTAGTGTTTCTCCAAGATGGTTGCAGTCGTCTGGAAAGAACAAATATTGAACTTTTTACCCAGGAAAAAACTCCACTGCCAAGACAGCCCTTTCGGGAAGGACCAGGAATGGTGACTTCATCAGGGCGAGATGTGGGCTCGGTGCCAGGTAATGGTGTCACGAAAATCCCTGTTTTTTATGAGAATTTTCAAAATGGTTGTTGGAATTATGACGTCATTTTCATCACTGCTGTTCTTGACACTCGCAAAAACAGTGTTCATTCGCTAACCCGGATGTTTTCGGAGTAAACTTCACGCAAACGTCAAAAATAGGTTGTCAACCTACACGGAAAAACTATGCTCTCTAAACCAAAACACACACAGAAAAAAGGGATGACCGACGGGGATTCAAACTCAAGCTCACAGAGAGGAATGCGCCTTAGCTCGCACGGCTATTAGACCGTTGAAGAATGGAATGGATTAAGGCCAATATGAGCTTGGTATTTCGGTCAAGTTGATTTTCCATACTGATGGGGCTACCTAATTCGACTAGTAAGCATAAATGATTAAAATTATTTTTTTTGCAAAAAATATTTTGACGTTTTTGTTTTATAGAGTCTCAAAGTCATTTAAAAGAATTTGAAAATATTTGCATCAATAATTTTGATTTTATCGTCTTCTAAAAATCTGTCAAAATAATAGGTTTATCTTTGCCCTAACCGTCGACCTACAAATCTGGCGTTATCTGGTTCATTTGGCAACTTTGCTCGGAGGTGCCTACTTTTTTTTGTTTTCTTCAGTGAAAATATTGTACGGTCAGTTCCTAACTGGATTCGGTCGTTGGAAACAATTGTCGGTCCAACGACCGTCAAAATAGCCGGCGAGTCAGATGCGGGATTACAAATGTCAAAACCTCTCCCCCCTCACTTCGTCTCACCATCCAGTTGTTGACAAACAAACGGAGCACGTGGTCGCATGATGACGGCATCGAGCCAGAACTAGAGATGATCATATAATAAAAATCGAAACTTTTTTTTAAGAAAAATAATATTTTGGCAGCATGATGGAAATTTAGCAAGATTATATTTTTGATGTTGGAGAAGTGGTTTAAGATAAAAATTGTCAGCCATAATTATTCTTTGAATTGAACTTTTTTACACTCAGAGGGCACCCCTAGGCCTATCCACGACCGTTTCCAATGACCTTGAGAAAATGCTTGAAAATTCAGCTAAATCTACAACAATTTGCTAAAAAGTTGTACACACGTTTTTGCCGGTTCATCAACTTTTTGGTATTTTCAGCTTTGACTGAAAATAACCCTCTTCTAAGCCATTCAAAACTAACCTCCCAGTTGGCGGCACTGGCGATAGAAGCAGCAGCAACCCATCACAGACATTGTAAATATTTACAGCTTTCTTCCGGTTCCACTTTTTAATGGCATGTGAAGCTATTATAAAGATACGCGATTTCGGCTGTGGCAGCTAACCGACAAACCCCCTCATACTTTTGAGAGTCGATTCCACTTGAGAAGTTAAAAAAACTGTAGCAAAAGGTGGGATCCGGAGTGTCATCACCGCGCGCCATATCGAAAAAGCATTTAGCATAATAGGATCATAAAAATAAAACTTAAATACGGTTTTTGTCACTGCTTGTTTTCGTTTTTTTTTCTTATTATTTTCTTTTTGGGTTTTTATTTTCCTTCTGTCACACATTCCATTTTCAAAAATCCGAACCCATAAATTACGAACCGCTTTGCGCCCTTCCGTTCGGCCAGGCCCACCTGTGATGTTCTCCTCTTCCTTCCTGTCAGAGTGGCAGGAGATAAATGGTAAACAACAACACCATGTCAGCGTTGTGCTGGCTTGTCAGGCGCGGGGGAGTTTAGACATTTGTATGACGTGTGGCTAAATTGCACTTTATTTGTTTCAGTGAAAAATATCAAATTTCAAACCTGCGTTAAGAGATTTTAAAACCTGTGACAAGCCAGCACAACGCCTACAAAACAGCCTCGTTCGAGACTAAATCGTTTCTCTTTTTTTTCGTTTAAATACTTTGAAGCATGCAACTCGCAAAAGGACACTTATTGGTGAGGGCGCACCCGCCATGCTGCCGTTAAGGGCAAAACGAGGACAGGATGTTTCCACTTGCAGCACATTTCAGACTAAGTTCGACTTAAGGTCCCTTAAGGTCCCGCACATGGCACGAGAGAGGAGCGGGTGTGTGTGGCATCAATTGTCGTGATTTATGGGAAATGTTTGTTTTAAAATGTTTTTCTTTTTCCGTTTTAAAGCACGACATCGACGGAGGAAGAAAGTAAGTAAGGACACCACGGGGGGATGTGTGTGTGTGTGTTTTAACACGGCAGGGATTGAGGAATGAAAAACGGTTGGAGAGTAAAATTGAAACCGGAAGTGGACGTTAAATTATTCTATAATAAGAAAGTTTACTGCGGCAAAAGAAGGGAGAAAGTAACTAAAGATGTTTAGAGTCACCCATTTAACATCACGTTACGGGCTTTTATTGTTTTATTTGTTTACGACATTCAAACATAAGTCTAACAGTTAGTTTAAAATCACACTGGAAACAACCTTCAAACCATAAATGTAAATTTTAAAAATTGTCTGAAATATTATGACTTTACTTTTAGAAATTAATTACTTTAAAGATTTCTTTGAAAAAAATATGGTGCACGCTTTTCTGGAACTTTTGTTAAATACGCTTCCCCATAAATTGAGAATGCTTTTTTTTTATTTTTGTTTGCGTGTTTATTCAATTAATTTTTGTTTGCCCGATATTCAAGGTATTCGAAGAATTTTAATGGCTTTATGAAAAGAATTTTCAGAGAAAAATAACAAAAAAGAACAAAAATCAAAAAAATTCTGTTCTTTTTTGGCTCAAAATGTAAAGTTAAATAAAACATGTCAAGTAATATTGAGAAAAAAGTGAACTGGATTCTTCAATCATAAGGAAGACTCTATTTTTTTTTGCTAAATATGGCCATTTGGACATTAAACCACGTGAGCTATTCTAGCGTTAATAACTCAAGAAAAGCTTTGTCAAAAATTAAGATGTTTCAAAAAATACATTTTTCGGAAATTATTTTGTGATTTTTTCAAGAAAATTGTTTAGCTTGCCAATTCGAACAACTGTGTCAAAGACACCAACATTTTTTTCTGATAGATTTTATCTAACAATCTTCGTTAAATAATTTTATCAGAAACATCATAGCAGGCTAAGTGATTTTCACGCTCAAAAATTGCAATTTTCTCGGGGACAATGATTCCAAAACGCCAAATATCACGGAAATTTCACGGAACGTGACAATTGTTAAAATTACCTTAATATACTTAGGTGAAAAGTTCAGTCATTTCCTTTTTTTTGTTTTACGCTTCTATCAATTTTATATTTCGCTTATTTTTTAGAAAATCTTTGCTAAATTTATTTGTTTTTTTTAAGTGACGTACGATTGTGCTGGACATGACATGATCTACCAAATAGAACTAAAGCAAAGATTTAGAGTGATATAGGAATTTGCACTTTAAGGTTATCAATTAAAAAACAATGTTTTTAAAATTCTAATTTCCACGGGGACCTTCAAACCCAATCATCAAGTTTCGTGAACATATCTAGGACTAAGAAAAAAAATTGTATGAAGGCCAATTTTGATTCTTCTTATTCCTTCAAAATATTTAAATTAAAAGTGGTAGTCAAACTGTTATCACGGGAATGAAAATCTGATTTAACCCTCTAATGCTCAATTTTTTTTTTCGGAGGTTTTTTTATTTTTCCCGTCCCTCCTAATCATTTTGAGCAACTTTTGTTCAGAAAGAAACTCAACTTTTCTTGTTTTATTTTTTGGCTTGTTTCATTTTTAGTATTTTTTTTTTCATTTATATTGTTTAGTTTATGTTTGTTTCTGATAGTATTTATCTACCACCTCTTATCATTACCTCTTATCATTCAGCAATTCCATGCCAAATAGGGAATCGGTTGTACCCGACCCTCTCCGATTTCAATGAAACTTTTTAGACATGTTATCCTTCGCTTATATAAGCCATTTTTGTGTATATGGAGCCAGTTCCACTCGATAATGACATTTGAGAAGGGCGTAAGTGTTTTATTTATTTTTTTGTAATTCGGAATTTAAATATTTCTGTATTTCGAAACCATTGCATCGTATCAATAAGTGGTCAAAGACAAACTTGTAGGAAATTTGACGGGCTTTTCGATAAAAATACACTGAAAGAAAAAAACACCCAACTTTTATGAGATTTTTTGATTTTTAAGGTTAAAAGTCAAATTTGAGGGGGAGCCCACGATTTTTTTTCGTTCAAAATTTTTGTGAAGATAGCCTAAGATGTTACAAAAAGACTCATGAAAAATGCAGGATGGAGAAACTCACCCAAAAAAATACAAAAATCATTTACTGAAACTGTTTTTTTGAAAAGTGCTCTAAACGTCAAAATTTTCAAAAACCGAATACGGGAATCGATTCTCCAGACAATTTTACATAAAAGTCTCCATATTGACCATTGTCCTAAGTCCAATCCTTGTGAAGTTACAGCGGTTTTAAAAATAAAAATGTTGAAAAAAAAGGTTTTTTGATGGTTTTTGGCAATTTCTATATGACAGACTTGATTTTTCAGTCTCGTAAATATTTTTACCAGAAAGCTCGTCCAATTTCCCATAAGTTTGTCTTTGACCACATTTCAATTAGATGTTAATTAGACCCTAATTGAAATGTGGTCAAAGACAAACTTATGGGAAATTGGACGAGCTTTCTGGTAAAAATATTTACGAGACTGAAAAATCAAGTCTGTCATATAGAAATTGCCAAAAACCATCAAAAAACCTTTTTTTTCAACATTTTTATTTTTAAAACCGCTGTAACTTCACAAGGATTGGACTTAGGACAATGGTCAATATGGAGACTTTTATGTAAAATTGTCTGGAGAATCGATTCCCGTATTCGGTTTTTGAAAATTTTGACGTTTAGAGCACTTTTCAAAAAAACAGTTTCAGTAAATGATTTTTGTATTTTTTTAGGTGAGTTTCTCCATCCTGCATTTTTCATGAGTCTTTTTGTAACATCTTAGGCTATCTTCACAAAAATTTTGAACGAAAAAAAATCGTGGGCTCCCCCTCAAATTTGACTTTTAACCTTAAAAATCAAAAAATCTCATAAAAGTTGGGTGTTTTTTTCTTTCAGTGTATTTTTATCGAAAAGCCCGTCAAATTTCCTACAAGTTTGTCTTTGACCACTTATTGATACGATGCAACGGCTTCGAAATACAGAAATATTTAAATTCCGAATTACAAAAATATTTAAAACACTTACGCCCTTCTCAAATGTCATAATCGTGTGGAACTGGCTCCATATACACAAAAATGGCTTATATAAGCGTAGGATAACATGTCTACAAAGTTTCATTGAAATCGGAGAGGGTCGAGAAAAAAGTACCTGACAAATTCTTGTTTTGGGCTGGAATTGCTCCATTACCTTTTGTTTTGTTTTTGTTTTGTTTTTGTGTTTTACAGCATGATTTTCACTTTTTCTACTGTAAAATGAGACCATTATCATATATACTGTACTTATTTTTAAATAAAATATGGAAAATGTAAGTAGAAATCACAGGGAAATTTGCTCCCAGAAAAATTTTATTTTGTTGTAACATAAAACGAACAAATAAAAAAAAATCTATTACAGGCCAGTATTTCAATATGTCAATGAAAATACCATTGGAAAATGTATTAAACACCAGTACAGAAAAAAAACAATCATTAATATAAAAAAATATTTGACGAAAAAAAAAATTGCGAACACAAAACTTTTTGCGGTTCGAAAATTCATTGAAATATAAACGATTTTTGAACTAACTTAAGCATGATAATATTGATCCTAAACGCAGGGGAATGTATTTTAAATTTATTTCAGTAGATTCCACTTTCATTTTTTGATAATAATATAAACTCTTTTAAAAAACTTTTTTTTGCTCCCTGGTTTTTGGGACGAGCTTGAAGGGGGGTGACAAAAACTTTAAATAAAATTTAAAACAGCCTTACAGTCAGGGATGGCAAATGGCAAAAAACCATCGCGAAGCCCTCGTTTGATTTATTACCTTCCAGTTACAGAATTCACCATAATGATGTATGAAGCAATTGTAGATTTTGTACAAACGAACAATTTTGTAGAACATTGTTTTGTTCCAAAGTGAATGCTGTTGACACTAGAGCGTAAACAATGTCCAAAAATGCCACCATCGGCGTCCCTCACTCGCGATGGTGAGGGGATTTTTGTTTACGCTCTAATGTCAACAGCATTGAGTTTAGAACAAAACAATGTTCTACAAAGTTGTTCATTAGTAAAATATCTACAAGTGCTCCATACATGATTTTAGTAAATTCCTTAACTGGAAGGAAATAAATTAAAAAAGCTTTTTGGAGGCCCATCGGCAAATACTTTCCCTGCTAACAGTTGGTATTTTCAAGCATTTATTTAAAAAAAGTATTTCAAGGATTTTAACGGAAATTTTCATTTTTTTTTCGAATTTGAATTTGACTGTCCACGGAATCGTAAAAAAATTACTAACTCTAATAATAAGAAACCTTTGAAATCAGTTAGATAATTAATTTTTAATGCATTTTTTTTAATTATCAAATAAAAAATAAAAAACACCCCAATCTTAAACCACTCTATTTTTTGCTCAAGCTTTAAATTGCTCTTTTCCGTTTGCAAATACACTTCCAAAAACACTAAAACAGTTTTTTTTTATTTTTGGAAAATCCAATATCTGGACCACTGTACTTCAAATTTGTCATCATAAATTGAATTATTCAATTTTACCCAAATTTAAACGTCTTTGTGATAAAAAACATACTTAGCATTTTTTTAACTATTTTATTTAAAAAAAATAAAAAAAAAGCAAAAAATTGTCTTGAATTGTTTGCAAAACTGATTTCCCGGATGATTTAAATAAATCAATTTTGTGTAAAAAGTGATTTTTGTGACAAAATGACAAAACAATTTTCTGGCAGATCAGAAAATTGATTTTAGTTTAAAGCAACCTGTTGCAAATAGAAGTTTTTTGAGATGAATGAATACGAAGAGTGCTGAAACACCATTTAAATATTTAATATTTAGTTACATAATGAACTTTTTAGAACTGTGAAGGTCGTTTCGTCAACGAAATAGCAAGCAATTTAAAATTTCAGGTAAATATTTTTTTCTATCTGTTATGTATTTTTTTCTCATTCAGGTACGTCAAAGTGACAAAGTCCCAAATGATAGATAATTCAAAGCAATCACATTATATTTTCCCGCACAAAGTACGTAATTGAAAACCCATCAAAGTAAGATAATCAGCTGGGAACAAAGAGCTCTCCCAGAACAACACATGGCATGGCCGGGCAGCACGTGGTCCCGAGATCACCAGGAAGCTGCTGGCTCAATCCCGCACCCGCGCGAACCGATTCCAAGCTGATAACGTTCCGGAATCGTTCACAAAACGGTTCATAAAACGAGGCCGTAAAACGATATTTACGACTTTTTCGTTGGAAGGCTCGCTCGTCGTCGTTCTGAGCAAGTAGAACCGTACCACACACACGGTTTGTTTAGACTTCCCATTATCGGGCCATACCGATCGCGTAGAATGTTCCTCCCTCAAGAGAGAAAAAAAAACACAAACTCTTGGGTACCTGGAAGCCACAAAAGAAGGTGAGCAGAGGTGCTAAAAATGTGTCGAGTTTTCTTTTTTCGTTCTTTCACCAAACTCCATAAACGCACGTAAGCAAATCAACGCGCAAACACCTCGTCCGCGGCCTCAGAGGAAAGGTTCCGATTTTTTTTTACGAGTTCCAGGTATGACACCTTGGACCGGGGTGTGCAGCCACACATTTCTCCTGCCAGAACCAGAACAATGTTTCTTTCTGTAGTTTTTCTTCCGACAGACAGCGGAACGAATCTGAAACGCTACCCGTTTTGGAGCTTGGGTCGTCCAGGTTTGCTGGATTTTTTTTGGAGGGAGATTTAAGATGATGGAAATATTACTTGATAAAACGTCGTGGAAGATCTTTTGGGTGGTTTATGGTAACGTTAATTTTAGAGAACATTCAGCAGAGTGCCAAAAGTGTCAAAAATGTTATCGAATTAATTTTGTATACAATTGGGAACAGTTCCGTAGTAACATTTCAATAGGGCGTATCTGCGTTTGTAAACAAGCAGTCTATCCCTTTTGCTCAAGTGACAGTTCACGTCAAGTAAGACAGGGAGAGACTGCTTGTTTACAAACGCAGATACGCCCTATTGAACTGTTACTGCGGAGTTCTTTTCAGCTGTGACAATATTTTTTTGCAAACATTAAAATTTATTTTAGACCAATCAAAACCTTTACAATACTATGAAATGTTAGTTAAAAAATCGATTTTTTAAGCATTTTTAGATTACTACATTTTTTAAAAAGATTATTAGATTTTTATTAACTGTGTAGATTTTGAGATTTTAAGATTTCCACTCACTGAGGAAAGGCTATAAATTCACTTGGAAAATGAACTTTTTAATTTGACCTACTTATCGACTCAGAATCAAATTCTGAACAAATATGTGTGCGTGTGTGGCGATGTTGATCAAAAATAAACACTTGATTTTCTCGGCTTTGGCTGAATGAATTTTGTCCGGATTTGGTCCACTCGGTTCACTTTCAGGTCCTACATCTTGGTATTGAAAATTGTACAGTTTCATTTAGTCGTTAAAAGTTATGATAAAAAGGCTATTTAGACGACTACAAAAAAGGGTGATTTTCAACATAACCTCAAATGACCGAGTCTGGTCGCCACGAAAAAGCCGTGTAGAGGGATGCCATTTTCTTCAAAGTGCAGCGACCTCAAATTTAAATCATTAAATTTGTCCATTTTTCGATCCTCACCACAGTTCTGACCATGCGCGCTTACGCAAGCATAAATAATTTTACCCGTCGGCTCGCGTTGCGCGACAAATAATTAAGCTTAGGTACAGGTGTGGATCATGAGTCATCCTCACCTGAAAAGCCCTTTATTAAATTTCGCCAATTGTTAGGCAATCAAAAAAATGGTTAAGCTTTCAATTATGAATGTGCGATGTTATTACACAGGGGAAATTGAGGGTGTGGCTTAACCAAATTCATTGGCATGTTTGTTCAATGGAGAATTCGACCTTCTCATTATTGACCAACATTTTTGAGAATGTTTTAGGAACATAATTTTGATATTCCAATAACATAATTTAAAGTTTCACGACAATGGTTCGAACCCATGACTTCCGATTTTGAGGTGTACTCACTACACCATACGGAAAGTCATGAAGAATTGCAGAGGTCTGCATAATTTAATTCATGAGGTTCATCGATGCTTCTCATCGGAACGGACAACTTTTAGCAGAACAAAACTTAGTAGAGTTGTAACGTATGCAATTTTTTCCAACCGACAGCAGCTTTAACGCCTGAGGCGTCGCGCCACCCTCAACCAGTGAGAGACTGCTGAATGCTGTTTTCTTTTGGCCCGGCAAAAGGCTCTTTCTCAAGGCGGGTTATCAGTGAAACCACACAGATACAATTAGCTGTCCCTCGGAGACAAATCCGGTTATACTAATCAAAAAAAAACTGAATGGATGCAAAATCACGACCCCAAACTGATCACACTAATCCTAATAGATTCTCCCACTTACGCCCGTGGACAAGATTCGTTTTAAACTTCGATTCAACCAATCAAACAAGCTTAGTGGTGTGAACTAAACTCAAGCTTTTGTATTTGGAGGCAAATATGGCTTTAATTACCCTAACGCTTTTAACACATCGGCTGGGACGTCTCCCAGGTTCTTTAAACTAACAAAAAGTTCTTCGAGCTCAGTATAGAAGAGGGTTAGATCTGACCTTCTGAGCAGGGTTGGTCACTGCTCTGATTCCGGTCCGGCTTAGGGAAGGCGGGCCGGTCCAACGATGAGGTGCTTTGAACGGACTCTCGTGCGGTCCCGTACTGCGATCTGGATACCGTTGCGACACGATGCTCTCCAACTCCGTCTGCTTTTCGGACACGTGGAATCCGTTCGACACGTGTTTCGATCGCACTGGCGTGCGACCCGGGTGCTTTTCCAACGGTAAGCCGATGGCCACCGCTTCCGATTGGGTTGGGATAGATACCTCGTAAATCGTACACGTGGAATCCGCTCGACACGTGTTTCCGGTTAGCACCGCCGAGTCTCCCGGGTGCTTTCCTAACGGTTTGCCTTTGGCCACCGTCTCCGATTCGATCGGTCTGGGTCCAATCGCTGCTGGCACACATGGACGTCGTCCTGCGCTTCTCCCGTCACGCTGCGTGCTGCGCAAAGTCGCGCGCTCGGTTCACTTCACTGGTTGTCGGCGCCAAACTCTACCCCAAAGACGTACTAGAGGAACTGATCGACGTCCGGTTTATGTCGACTCGTGCAGAGGTTATGGCGTCTCCGCTAACATCTGTCAAAATGGCGTTAGATGTCGTCCCAGTCGCCCAGAGGGAAAGCGTCTTCCTCCGACGAGGGGCACGGTGGAGTTCTTGTTTGTTCCTTTGAGGGGGTTGGTTTTCCCGGATGTAGCAGGCGCTACCGTAACACTTCGTTAGTTCGGACCTCGCTTTCGGGCGTAGCTTGAAGCACCGACCACGTGGGCTTGCGGCGGTCTACTGACGTCACGGTCGGCTCCAAGCGAGTTGTTCCGTCAGGGGAAGCGTTTCGGACGATCGAAACTCGCAATTTGGTCGATTCCCGACCAAAAACCCACGTTGAATAGTGGGCAACCTATTCAACCGTGTAATTTTTTCACATTATGACCAGATCTAACCACATTTCAAGTGTGCTTACCTGACTGTTATAAGCACTTCACACAATTGGCCTTTCCTAGCACTAGCAGCGGTTTTTTAGGACGTTTCGCTGTATTCTAATTAAAGTGAATCGTTATGCTGGCGTTGTTTCAAATATTAGTTATAATTATTTTATAAACTTACACGATCTTTGATGGTTTTACGCGTTCGCAGAACGCTTTAGGATCAATTGTGGCACTTTGTACTAGATTAGGACTAGAAAAGAAAGGTTAACTAACAGCCAGCTTAATTAGAACTTACTACGCACCTCGTGTGCTACTTTAACATTCCCTAAAAGGCCAAACACTTCACTTGCTTTTCAAAGCTGAACTTTAGTCGCCAACGAACTCCACCAGAATGATCTTAATTCCCATATATTCTACTGGATTGGTGATAATCGATCAATTAACCCGAGATTGGCATTTTTTTAGAGTATTTGTGATTTTGCATCTCATTTTTCCCTATGCAAGTTGGGGCACTAGATGAATTTTTTTGATTTTGTGTAGGTGAAGTCGAAGACAATTCTTTTTAGGTACCTACATTTCCCATTTCCCCACGGCCCATCTTTTTAACCCAACCAAACTTGACCTTCAGGAGGGTAATGAGATCTGTGTGGCACTCTCGCGATATTCATGTGAAAATTCAGCTTCAGCAGTCTGAAACCGACCAACAGGTGGCAACACTTTTCCGAATGAGCTTTTCAAAACAACAACTTTTTTTTGTAACGATCGTTAGGGTAACCGAGTATCTTTACAGAGTTTTCGGGGACTGACTATAAAAACCCAAAATTCTTGAGGAGGGTCGATTAGTTCCAGTCAGTTCCAGCCAGTTCAAGCCCAGTCCTGTTCCAGATCCTGAAGAAGCCCCAGACCAGCCAGACCCGCCAGCAGCCACCAGTAGCAGAGGCCCCAGTCCAGCCGGACTTAGCGGTGGAGGCCGCAGTCCGTCGGGACTTAGCCGCAGTGAGGAGTCCACCCGGGACTTAGGAGTTCGGGGTCTGGCATGGCTCGGCGCAGAGGTCTGGAGGACAAGTCTGGCTTCAACGTAGAGAATTGGCTCGACGAAGGTCTTAATGAAATTAGCAACAAATAGTTGAGTGATGGGATCGTGCGCGTAAAAAAGTTGAAAGTGTTACCGCAAAAATGTAATCTTTAAAAAGTGTAATATACAGATAAGTGAAGTTTACTGAACTTTTTTGACTCTACAAGTAAATATCACAAAAATCCTGAAAGCCTAAACCGCTCGGGCCGTTCAAAAGGCTGTGTCTGTATGTTCTAAACAAAAAGTATGCAGGTAGTTTTTTTTTTTAAATATTCATAACTTATTTTTATTAAGACCTTTTAGGTGCTGCGATCACGTTAGGGGGTGGTTGGAATCACTCTATAAATGAAAGGAAGGCACCAACCACCTAAAGGTGGATTAAGTAACGTTTTTTGTTCTTTAGATTTTTAGATTTTTATATTTTTAGATTTTTAGATTTTCAGATTTTCAGATTTTTAGATTTTTATCACTTAGACCTTTTGAAATGTTAGTTAGTGTTTCTTTTTTTACAAATAACATCGGATTTATTGTTTCTACCAAGGTTGTTAATCGATGAAATTATCGTCGATAATATTATCGTTTGACGATAATTGATAAACTATTGTTATTTTTATCGTTAGTACGATAATTTATCGGCGATAATCTTATCGCCGATAATGTACTCATTTTTTGAATCTTTCAAAAAACAATTTATTTAACCATATTATGTAAAAAATTTAATGCTTTCACTAAAAATATATTTTTTGAAAATGTTGTTTATTTCAAAGTATGAATATGTACACAAAATTGTTCACAAATTACAGTTTTTTTTCTCGAAAATACTAAATTTTCATAATTTGGAATATGAGTATCGAACGAAGCGAAATTTTGTATGCATATTTTTTACTTTCCTGAAGTATCTTTGTAAAATACTTAAATTTTCACAAATACCGTTTTTTTCGAAAATACTCAAATTTTCAAAATATGCATTATTGGTATCAAACTAATTGTGATTTCGTATGCTGTTTAAATTGATTAGTTTTTGAGAAAATACTGAAGTTTTCACTAATTACCTTTTTTTCGAAAATATTCAAATTTTCAAAATATGCAATATGGATATCAAACGAAGCGAAATTTTCCATGCTGCATACTTACTATCAAATTGAGTATGCTCCATAACAAAATTTTCGTCGTTTGATACCTATATTGCAATTTAAAAAAACCGTTTTTTTTGAAAATTTTAGTACTTAAAAAAATTCTATTAATGTGAAAAAACAAATACAAATTTACTTCGTTTGATTACCATATTGCATAATTTGAAAATTTGAGTATTTTCGAAAAGTTACGGAATTTTGTGAAAATTTTAGTATTTTACAAAAAACTCAAATAAAGTGAAAAAGTATTCTTTTCGCTTCGTTTGATACCCATATTGCAAGTTATGAAAATTTGAGTACTTTCGAAAAAATACGATATTTTGTGAAAATTTTAGTATTTTCGGAAAAAATACGAAAATTTTAATTTTTAAAGTGAAGTGAAATTTGTAACAAATTTTTCACATAAAAATTAATAAAATACCGTATTTTTTCGAAAATGACCAAATTTTTCTTAATATGCAATAAGGGTATCAAACGAAGTGATTTTATATTTGCTTTTTCACATTAATACCGTAAACCGTGGTGACTTTGATAGGATTTCAATTTGTTTTAAGAATATTTTCCAACAGGTAAGGTTTTTCTCAAGATTATTATTTTTGAAACATGTACTGGGGTAGACCACACAAAGTCCATGCACAATTTCGGAAAAAAAGTTTTTTCAATGATGTTTAGAAAAATAGATACGTTAAAAATTCTTAGTTTTAATTCCGGGGTGACTTTGATAGTCATAGTTTTTCTTGTTAAAATCATATTTAAGATGTTCAAACTTTATTTGTACGCTAAATGTACCATCACTAAAGTAGCTGATATAGTTTTTAAGAAAAAAAATCAATGTTTATATTTAGTTAACTAAGTGTATAAGCTATTTAGCTATATACATATAAATTTTAGGTAAAATTGTTAAAAAGTCAGAATTTTGCCTGAAATTTGTTAAAACTAGTTTTGTTTATCAAATTATCGATTTATATTGCATTTTATACTGAATTGCCTTTAAATTTGGAGATTTTTTTAATTGTGTTTCAAAAACGCATATTATTTATTATTTACAAACTTTTTTAACCTTCTCCCAGTGGAAAATTGTCCAAAGAATCCGAAAATGCATTCCGTTTTCCTATTAAAAATCATGTTCATTGAGAAAGTCAAGACACTTTGAGAAGTTTAAAATAATGACTTTCATCAACATTTTCTTATTTATATTTAACTAACTTTTTAAACTTGTCAAAATTTTATGAAATGTTCTTCTTGAGGTACCGTAAACCGGGGTGACTTTGATAGGATTTCAATTTGTTTTTGGAATATTTTCCAACAGGTAAGGTTTTTCTCAAGATTATTAATTTTAAAACATGTACTGGGGTAGGCCACACAAAGTCCATAAACTATTTTGGAAAAAAAGTTTTTTCAATAATGTTTAGAAAAATAGTTACGTTAAAAATTCTTAGTTTAAATTCCGGGGTGACTTTGATAGTCATAGATTTTTTTGTTAAAATCATATTTAAGATGATCAAACCTTATTTGTACGTTAAATATACCATCACTGAAGTAGTTGATATAGTTTTTAAGAAAAAATCAATGTTTATATTTAGTTAACTAAATTTATAATCTTTTTTAACAAAATACATATAAATTTTAGGTAAACTTGTTACAAAGTCGGAATTTTGCCTCAAATTTGTTTAAACTAAATTTGTTTATAAAATTATCGATTAATATTGCATTTTATACTGAATTCGAAGCACGAATCACAATTTTTCACATTTTACATGAAATTTGTTCATTTGAAATTGCCTTTAAATTTGGAGATTTTTTTAAATTGTGTTTCTAAAACACATATTATTTATTATTTACAAACTTATTTAACCTTCTCCTAGTGGAAAATTGTCCAAAGAATCCGAAAATGCATTCCGTTTTCCGATTTAAAATCATTTTCATTGAGAAAATCATGACAATTTGATAAGATTAAAATAATGACTTTCATCAACATTTGCTTAACTATAGTTAACTAACTTTTTAAACTTTTCAAAATTTTATGAAAGGTTCTTTTTGAGGTACTTTGAACACTTCTCTACCACGGTCAGTATGATTCTAAACATTTCCGTACGTATTTTAATTGTACTCTTCATTTTGCGGAAAAATCGCAAACCTATCAAAGACACCCCGGCTATCAAAGTCACCCCGTTTTACGGTACTTGTATGGAGAAATCAATGGAATAAACAGACAATTTTTTGTCCAAATCCAAAAAAAAAACACAAAGAAAATTCGATTGGTGTAAACATAAGGCATTTCTTTTGATGGTGGAAAAAAAATGTATGGATGGATTAGATCAAATTTTCACAAACATGTTTTGCCAGCTTAATTCTGTTTACGATTGTTAGTAACCTTTAGCCAAAAGTACACATCAACCTTCTGAATCGCACTCGAATTTCCTCCGAATTTCACCTACAAGTTCAAAGCTAAATCATTTTCCGGAACTCGATTTCCTCAACGCTTGTTATCGCCGAAACGAGAAAAAAACGTTAAAAAAGCAACATTGTTGTAACACCCCATCCGTTTCTCCCTGCCAAGCTTCAAAACATTTTCCTCGCAGAGGTGTTACAAACGTTAGTTCGGGGAACCATTTCGGAAGCATAAAATCCTGGGTTTGGGTTCGCGGAAAAAACAATGTTTACCTTTGGCACGCGTGTTTTTCCCCCCTCAAAGAACTTTGCGCGTGGGATCTCTTTCGACTCAGAAACGAGCGTGGCACAAGTGTTAAGATAAATAATACAACAGCTTAAAACTCGCGCTATACTTTTCCTTTTGGCTTTGATCGTAAATCTCTCGAAACTGTTCAAAGCGAACGGTTTGATTGGTTTGAGTTTTGAGTTTGGGGCATTTCTTACCAGAGAGCAGTCCCTGCGTTGGGCGCAAAGTGATTCCTTTGTGGAGTGCTGAAAAGAAAGGGGGAAAACAATGGGGAAAATCAGTAAACATTGATGACGGTTGACGACTAGTTTGTGTGACTAAGTGAGTGGAGCGATGGATGAATGCAAACAGGTTGAAAGAATAAGATCAATGGATTGGCGATTGTTTGAAAAGTGACGAACCTTTCACTTGTTGATTGTTTTGTTTGAAAGTGGAGCGAAAATGCATTTGTTCTACATATTTTGTTAAGTGAAAAGTATAATTGTTAATTTTTCCTGTAATAACCTCGAAATTTCGATAAATTTGCCTTAATTGGCATCTTTACATCCCTCAACACGAAACATGTTCATTTTCAGAGCCCATGATTGCCCAACAAATCGTTGCCTAAAGCTAAGAGAGCACTTTAACAACGACTAAATTAACGCTATTTCAGTGGCACACATACACATGTCGACACACAAACAACCAGGTCGCGTGTTTCCTGTCCATTAGTGGCGCAGAATTTGCATGCACTGCGAAACTGCATTCGACGTCGTCGTCGTCAGTCCTCATTTCAGCGATGCTCTTTTATAGTTGCAAATGATTGCTCCCTTTGGAAGGATTTTGTGGTGTTCGAATGCAGTTCAAGATCCTTTTGAAAATAAGCTGTTTTGGTTGGAGAGTTTTGGCGAAAAAATGAGCAATAATTGAGTAAATTTTTTATATTATCAATCTCAATCTCAATCTCAAGCTAATCTCTCATCTCTCATCTCTCATCTCTCATCTCTCATCTCTCATCTCTCATCTCTCATCTCTCATCTCTCATCTCTCATCTCTCATCTCTCATCTCTCATCTCTCATCTCTCATCTCTCATCTCTCATCTCTCATCTCTCATCTCTCATCTCTCATCTCTCATCTCTCATCTCTCATCTCTCATCTCTCATCTCTCATCTCTCATCTCTCATCTCTCATCTCTCATCTCTCATCTCTCATCTCTCATCTCTCATCTCTCATCTCTCATCTCTCATCTCTCATCTCTCATCTCTCATCTCTCATCTCTCATCTCTCATCTCTCATCTCTCATCTCTCATCTCTCATCTCTCATCTCTCATCTCTCATCTCTCATCTCTCATCTCTCATCTCTCATCTCTCATCTCTCATCTCTCATCTCTCATCTCTCATCTCTCATCTCTCATCTCTCATCTCTCATCTCTCATCTCACATCTCTCATCTCTCATCTCTCATCTCTCATCTCTCATCTCTCATCTCTCATCTCTCATCTCTCATCTCTCATCTCTCATCTCTCATCTCTCATCTCTCATCTCTCATCTCTCATCTCTCATCTCTCATCTCTCATCTCTCATCTCTCATCTCTCATCTCTCATCTCTCATCTCTCATCTCTCATCTCTCATCTCTCATCTCTCATCTCTCATCTCTCATCTCTCATCTCTCATCTCTCATCTCTCATCTCTCATCTCTCATCTCTCATCTCTCATCTCTCATCTCTCATCTCTCATCTCACATCTTTTGTCATTTTTGTCATTTTTGTCATTTTTGTCATTTTTGTCATTTTTGTCATTTTTGTCATTTTTGTCATTTTTGTCATTTTTGTCATTTTTGTTATTTTTGTCATTTTTGTCATTTTTGTCATTTTTGTCATTTTTGTCATTTTTGTCATTTTTGTCATTTTTGTCATTTTTGTCATTTTTGTCATTTTTGTCATTTTTGTCATTTTTGTCATTTTTGTCATTTTTGTCATTTTTGTCATTTTTGTCATTTTTGTCATTTTTGTCATTTTTGTCATTTTTGTAATTTTTGTCATTTTTGTCATTTTTGTCATTTTTGTCATTTTTGTCATTTTTGTCATTTTTGTCATTTTTGTCATTTTTGTCATTTTTGTCATTTTTGTCATTTTTGTCATTTTTGTCATTTTTGTCATTTTTGTCATTTTTGTCATTTTTGTCATTTTTGTCATTTTTGTCATTTTTGTCATTTTTGTCATTTTTGTCATTTTTGTCATTTTTGTCATTTTTGTCATTTTTGTCATTTTGATGGACGAACCAACTCCTATATAGTTGAGAGGGTGAAACTATTTTGATTGCTTTACGAAAATCGCATCTCTTTATTTATTTTCATCTCCGATAAAATATGCAGTCAGAATATTCAATCTCACTCACCATATTATTGTCTTTTCAAATCAGCTGCAATTGCTGCATCTTCATCCGATCTTCTTATTTTCCACAACTTGAGATTTACTCGCATCCGATTTGCAAACGAATCCCCCCTTCGCAAAACAAACCCCAAATAAGATGCAATCGAGAAATTCAATATTCCATAAAACCGCTTCTTCAGATTTCGAAGACCCCCTCTCACGAGATGCTGGCAAGAATTTCCTCAGATCAATATCTCGAGCCGGCATGGAAACGACCTCGAGATGCTGCCTTCTCGCAACTCCTTTCTCCCCTTCCTCTTCAAAAAGGGGGGAATTCCCCCCTTCAACCTCGAAAGCGTGTCGTAAAAGTTCAAATATTTAACCTCCACCACCCCTGCACAAGGACAACCCCTCCCTCCCTTGAAAGCTCGTACAAAATGTGCGAGCATTCGAAAATGAAATGGAAATCGGAAGCTCGCTCCTCACCATCATCGTCGTCTTCGCCGGTCGTTGAAAGTGTCTGCTGTGAGCCGGGGAAAATCGATTCCATTCCAAGTACCGAGCGGTACGGTACGACTGAGGAATCTGTAGAAGGGAGGTGAAATTTGATAATTGTGGTCCACTGATTGACATCGCTGCTCGGAAGGCACGTCGGCGAGTTTTGACCTTAGTTTGTGAGTGCTTCTTTTAGCTGAAAAAGTTCAGTTTAAATGTTGTTTCAATTGAAAATAAAAAAAACATAATTGAACATGAAATCTAACACACTCTAGCAATGTGTTCGGATGGCACCGTCGTGAATTTATTTTCAAAAAATTGAAGTATTACTTATTTCTTTCTAGTAAGGTCCACCTCTCCATTCTTTTTTTATAAAGGCAATATATAGTCCACTGCGTGACATCTTTGCTTGGATGGCACGTCGACGATTTTAACATAAAATTTTGTGTTCTTTTTCTTACTATGAAATAAGATTGAAACGATTAATCAAATTAAAAATTTAAAAAGGAGAAACAAAATTAAACAAAATTCCGTGTCCGCTTTAGCAGCATGGCTTGGAGGGCACCGTCGGCGATAAATTTAAAATAAAATAAGTTTCACCTCCTCAACCCAAGGTTCCTCACCACGGTCTGGTACTTCTCTGCTATGAATCCCCAGGCAGCAGTTCTTCTTCATCATCCGTTGCGATTGCATTGTGAGGGAGCAAGAAAGGGGGGCGTAGCAGAGCAACATAATTTGGCTCCTTCGAACAGCGCAAGTAGCACCAGGACCCAGGACTTTCGCCAAGTCAATGTACGCAGCAACAGCAGTTCAATAGCCGCTCCTCAGTCGGTCGGTGGCTGGCAGTAAGAAGATAAAGTTTTTCTTTTCGGTAAAAGTGTGGTGGTGAGTTGCTTTTTCGGAAAGAGGATTTTCAGGAAAATTTGCTGGGAGTTATTTTAATTTAAGTTTGACTGCTTTAAGTGCGTGAGAGAAATTTGGGTTGAAGAATGTTCTTTTGCTTTATTATGATTTTTTTTATGAAATGAATCAAATGAATAATAGAATTTGTTATCTAGTGTATTCACAAAGAACAAAATTGTTTTTTCGCTACTCTTATGAACTTTTTTCCTATGTGACGAAAATTCGCTTATTTCAATTTAGTATTGTTATAAGTCCACATGGACATGAATTATGGTTCAGATCATATCATTTCTTAAGGGAAATGATGCAGGGAACATTTTTCCAGAAGCACGCAAATTAATTGGATATAAGGAAAGAAAGTTATAATTTTTTTATTGGAAATTTCAACTCT